>NC_139701.1:25871835-25969335 GCF_964188405.1 Protomyctophum parallelum | reverse complement strand
GATAGTCTGTACACTAAGAAGGCAGTGAAGTGTGCTGATCCCCGGGACAGGAAGGTGAAGAGGTTACTGAGGAAGCTCCTGCAGAGACAGAGAACCAAATCCCAAAGGACCATGTGGCTTCTTCCTCATGACAACCTCCCTGTCATGTCAGAGGTATGCACAGCCATCGTGCCCCTGTACTATTCTATGGAAACTATCTAGTGCCGCAAAATAGCGATTATTTTCTTAGTGATTATTCTATTGATTGCTTTTTTGATTAGTCAAATAAACGAGAACGAGAAATGAATTGTTCCATAATACGGCATCAACAAATTGACACAAATGTTTTTTAATAACAACATAAGCTCTATTTTATACTTTGATGTTCATTGGTGGCGAAAATTGCCAATCTACAAACTCACAAGATCATAATCTAGGCCTACTATTTTGGCTATGTTTTGAAGTTTTCACCTATATAAAATAAAAAGTGTTGAAAGTGGTTGTTGCAACCATAGTGGATTCAAAATAATTTATGCTACTGTATTTAGGACAGATTTTATTCAAATAGATTATTTGATCTACGGTAATTGATTAAATTAATTTGTGCGATTAACTGTTACATGCCACTCCTATTACACATGACATGAGATATTCATAGATTTGTTTGTATCTTTATCAGGACAAGAAAGATAACTGGGCAGCCCTCCATGTGGAATGAGAGAAGACTATACTAAAATGAGCAATATTCATAGTCATAGGTAAGGTAAGATATTTGTAGTTTATAATGTGTGTGCGTGCGTGTGCGCGCGCGTGGATAAACGTGTGAAACACGTTTATCGTGTGGAATGCGTGGAAGTGATGAAACAAAACTGCGTGCGTGTGGAATGGATGAACATGCAAAATTGGAATGAAACAGAACTAGGAAATGATATTCATGTTGCCAACCTAAGAAACACACTTCAAAATAAGACACAGAAATGCAGATCCTGACACACTAGTGTGTGTGTGTGTGTGTGTGTGTGTGTGTGTGTGTGTGTGTGTGTGTGTGTGTGTGTGTGTGTGTGTGTGCGCACGCGTGCGTGCGTGCGTGGGGTTTTCATTTGCACATTTTCCATGCACTTTTACAGTATCATTTACCTCACTGTATTAACCCACTGTTTTATAATCTGCCTTCTCATTTCCAGGCCAAGTATATTTCAGCAGCCTGTCATTCTTATTTGTTGGAGCGAGCTGAACCTCCAGTCATCCTGTGTCTCTTTGTACCCTATCAGTATCCCTGGGACAAGACCTGGGCAGCAGCACATATATACTGATTCATCTTCATTTGATGTTTAAAGTTAACACTTAAACCCTCTAGTCTTAGTAAAACATACTTGAGATGCAACTGTACTTAGACCGCATTTTTCCCTCAACACTAAATTTCTTTGCCAAAAATAGCCAATCTACAAGCTCACAACGTGTCGACGGCGCGTTGTGAGCTTTTATATCGGTTATTTTTGCCAAATGCTCACCCCAGAATAGGGATGCTGGGGTTCAAATGGTTAAACACTAGAGGGGGGCTCCAGATGCTTGGTTAGGACAGCTAATGCATTACTTATATGTTGAGAGATGTCGAATCAAGTCTTGTTTTTCTTAGCCAATTTGATGTTTATGTTGCCCAGGTCTGCCTATAAGTGTCTTCTGCTACTGCTATTACTAGTAAACTACTACTCTGCTACTAGTGGCTGAACTACAAACTATACTAGTATTGTGTCAAAAGCCCACTGCAGGTCATCAAGGGCCTCACAATGGTCCAAGTGTTATGTTGTGTCTAAATCAATGGAAATGTGATTCACAAAAAGAAAAGATACATTTATTCAGTGATATGGAATACTGTATATCTGTGAGATATATACTTATTTGTGAATTGTATACTTCATTAATATGTAAGGACGCCTTGCACGGTACAGCACAGCACTGGATTTTGTCAAGGACTATTAAGGGCACCAATAGAAATACTGTTGAGTTGCATTTATTTTCATACAACCCCCGTCTATGGTTAGAAGGAAAAGTCAAAAACGTTCTCTTAGATCCCGCCCTTTTACAGTAAAACTTCTATAGCTTTCATCAGGTTTGACCAGTCTATTAATAATGTGTGTTACTAACATTTTGTATTCTCAGTGTAGGCTATATGAGGTGTTTGTATGCTGAAGAAAACATGTGCACTGGAGGTTGGAGGTTTTGATATGTATCAGCACATAAATATTACCTTTTATTCTGACTGTCAAAAAACTATGCCAAAGTATTTATCAAACATTTCTGATGAAATTCACAACCACTTAAGGCTGTTACAAAGTTAGAGGGCTTGATATTGTAAAAACATAAATTTAATGTAGAAGAATGCACTGTATGTTCAAGGAGTATTCAAGAAGTAAATTCTTTTATAAATTCTGAAATTATGACTTCCACTGAATGTTGATTTCCTCAGTTGTGTTTTAAGCCATAAAACGGTGTGTGTGTGTGTGTGTGTGTGTGTGTGTGTGTGCGCGCGCGCGTGTGTGTACACATTATTTACATATATTATTTGTCTTCTTTGCACCTTAAAACTCTTGACTGTTCCTATAGTACCTAAACTGTTGACAGTCAGACACAGCTTCATTCCTGAGACATTTAATTGATAAATTTAACATAAATTGTCCATTAAAATACAGAGTTAAACATTTTGTGAAACATCAAGGCTCACACAAGTGGCAAAGTCAAATAATATGCCTTCAAACAACACTCTTCACTTAACACCAGAAGTAATAACTGCACTTATGTAATATATAGACATTTCCTTAAAAAAAAGCCTTCTCAAAATCTTTTCACAGTACCTATTCACAGAACTAGGAAATAAACCAATTTGAGAAGCTTAAAACTACAAAAAACTAATATTCAAGCCAAAACATGAAATAAACTGAATAAAATGAACTGAACTGAACCTTTTAAAACAATTAAGTCTGATGAAACAAGCAAAAAATAAATAACATTAAAGCATAATTAAGTAGAAATTAACATTAGAAAAAGGATAATAATTGTCATGGAATAAACAAATATTTGACAATGAAGGTATTTTCAAATAAAGTATTGTTTTTTGTCTAGCACCAAAGACTGCTCAATAAAGAAACATTATAAATACAAAGAAATACAATATAGAATGCAATGATTGAAAACCATTCTACCAAAACCATCAAAATATCAATAACAGATATAGCAATTAAACCCAGTGTAGAACAGTCTGTTACATTCAAGTAATGTAGGGTACATTTTCAGTCATATTGAAATGGTTACAAGATCAATGACGGACTATTTACAATTTATATGTTCCATTTTATATCTTTATCTTTAATGAGGAACAGAATCATAGTAACATTAGAGGTAGTCAAAATTAAGTGAGACACAAGATTGTATGTGAATATTAAGCCATGCAAAAGATATCTGCCTTATGATGCAAATGTACTTAAAAATGTTGAAACATCTCCTTCTCTCCTGGTGTTTTTTTTTTTAGAGAGAGAGAGAGAGAGAGAGAGAGAGAGAGAGAGAGAGAGAGATATATCTCCATAAGTTTCTTTGTAATGCTGTGTATTCAAACACTGGTCTTTAAAAAGTTTTTGAACTAGTTTGGCCGTGCGCACATTTATTTATTTTTAATCTCTGAAATGATGTTACATTTGAGGACTCTTTAAATCCATTTACTTTGTGATATACTAGTTTACTTTGTTCTACAATACAATAAAATGAAATACACAAGTACCTATCAGGAATTACAGGCAGAGACTCCAATGAAGGAATATCAACAATTTATCCAAATTAAGGAATAGCCATAGGACACTTTGGTAGAGGTTAGACAGGTTGTTGTGGTGATCGAGATAGTTGAAAGAATAGTTGCTCCATTGATTAGACATTGATCATTAAAAACATACTCCTAACCTAACTCCTTGTTAACTCACATTGTATGGTGAAACAAAGTCACTCTTTTAGCATGAAAACAAATGCAAACAAAGCTGATCCTGCCAATATACAGTATAACGTCCCAAAACCCTGGTCTGGATTTGTTGATTTAGCCATTTTTATTAGGAAACAATAACTGGACTGGATCCGTAGAATTAGAACTCACTACGTTAATAGTACGTTACACGTTTTCTATTAAAAAAAAATAATAATTTAAAAACAAAAATGCAGAACTGGGTTTTGCGATGATAAATTATGTTATGTAGACAGAATCGGCTTTGTTTTTCATTTGTAAAGTGACTTTGATTGCTGTTCCCGGTTGCAAAGTAAATCAATGAAAAACAATGGAGCAACTATTTTTGATATCTTGCCCACCTTTGGAGTTCCATTATGGCATGTTAACTACACAACCCAAACTTCTACCAAAGTGTCATATTGCTTTAACCCTGGTGTCCCTAGTTTGGGCATTTTATCATAGGTAGAAATATTCCAAACATTTCAAAGATTTTCAACATTTCAGCAAGTATAAAATAGAGCTTAAGTGGTTATGAGCCGTATTCATACACTACTATCAAGCAGCCGGGCTTCAACAACCGAACCGAACCAATACAATCTTCATGTGAAGATGCTATTCAGGAAGCAAGGGCCTTTGGGTCTCACATGGTGGTCTCACTGTTGCGGTGTTTGTTGGAGTCATTTTCCTGGCAGATGAGTTGGTAGGGTTTCTCATTCTCCTCAATGACAGAGTTGCCCAGTTCAGCATCTTGGTTTTCTAGTTCTGTGCGGGACAGATGCTCTACAATACCTGCGCCAAGAGAGTCGCCCAGAACATTGGTGGTGGTCCGCAGGCGATCTCTGGGGTAAAAAGGAGAGAAAGAGATAAGACGTCAGTTTACAGTTACAGAAATGTTTAATGTATAAATATTTAAACACAAAACATTTCTAAATTATTTTAAAAAACATCCAATTTACAATAGAATTGAGGCATTTAACAGATCTTAATCCAGAGGGATTTGCAATAAGTAAGGTAATACATCAAATAGGCTACATACAGTAGAAATAGTCATAGTCTGTTCTCCCAGAGCTCAGCAAACTCAGTGGCTAGGCTAGCTAGTTTCTTGGGACATTTGTGGTCGTAGTGACTACATCTGTCATTAACAAATACTGTGCAAAAAATCACGGCACTCTTAAGGGCAACTGTTGTATAATAGCAATATTATACGAGAGGGGGTGGCTTAACGTCATTAATGCACGCCTGCGATGCTGCAGGAACGAGCCTAATGTAAGTACTGTAAGTAAGTATGTAATCTAAATGACATACTTTTGGGATTTGCATACGCCTGCAAGGTCATCAAGGCTAGGGCAAGTGCTACGTGTGTGACACATTAGGACGGTGCTGTTTTAGAAAATATTTTGTTTTATAACACCATTACCCAAAATTGGGACACCAGGGTGAAAATGGATAATTCAGGGTCTTCAATAATCTAGCAATCTGCATTATGCATCAATAACCTTTGCAGTGGGGGGGAGACCTCTGAAGCCCCACTATGACATTTAGACCCGTAGACCCACATAACACAACACAGACCAATCCCCATCACGCTTTGACATTTAGTGGCAACTCACAAGAACCAATCCACTGCGATGATCAGTGTTATGCCGTCTGTGGGCAGTCCCACCGATGTCAATACGATCACCATGGTAACCAGCCCAGCCTGAGGGATGCCTGCTGCTCCGATGCTGGCAGCAGTAGCTGTGATACTGAGCAGGCAGTGGGAGGGATGAGGGGAATGAAGATGTTTAATAAAGTGAAACAAACACACAGTCAGTGGTGGAAAGTAACCAAGTGCATTTATTCAAGTACTGTGCTTAAGTGACATTTTGAGGTACTTTTACTTTATTGGAGTATTTAAAATTTGTGTTACCTTTTACATCTACTTCACAGCATTTAGAGGCAAATATTGTACTTATACTATTACGTTATAGTAAATCAACATATAGTCAAAATGATGAGTCTTGTTCCTGGCCTTTAAAATCCAACACATTGCTATAAATAATGGCTACAGTATAACATGTAAATAGGTAATTTTTTTGTTATTACAAATGGAGATAAACCCTATGATTGCATGCATGAAAGTGACATTTGTAGTCATCATATGACGTTTACAGAGAATAGTACATGCTTTTTGTATAGACATACTGTACAGCTTTATGGAGTTATCATATAATAAGTACCTCAAGCTTGAGGGCGGTAAACGTCAAGTTTGACGCAAAGGAGTGGATTCACTAGAGCTGGCACTAAAATTACTATAATAATTGGCCTAATGAAAAAGGTCTGGTTGTCTCTCCAAATAAAGGGGAAAGGGGCTTTTTGTTAGATAGAATTGCTGTCATCAGTCAAACTTGTACATTTTCAGCAGAATATGTTGACACACCCACATCAGGAACACCACAGCCATGGCTGCGGTTTACTCACAATACTTTTGATGCAGACAGGATAGTTAAACATTTTTATTTTATGTAGCCTATTAACAATTGTGTTTAGAGAAGTCAAAACACATGTGTAATGATAATTGGGCAAAATAAACCAGTGAAAGATTACCTGATGGTGAGAATCTGGCCAAAGTTGAGGTCCATGTTATTGACCTGAGCAATGAAAATGGCCGCCACAGCCTCATAGAGGGCTGTACCATCCATATTTATGGTGGCCCCCACAGGAAGAACAAAGCGTGTTACTCGCTTATCCACGTGGTTGTTTTCTTCCAGACAGCGGAAGGTGATTGGCAGGGTGGCAGAACTGGGGTGAAATGAATTGGACAGAGTGAGACAATGCAGAGTCACACTGAAAATACAGAATCACACTATAATCAGAACCTGGATAAGATGGTACAGTGGTTCTTAAAGTGGTCTCTGGGGATGCCCAGCGGTCCTCCGGGGGTTCCACAGGGTCTGGAGCTAAATGATTGATAGTTAGGAACCAAATAGCTTACCCTTACAGATCTTAGTTAAAGTGTTAAATTAACTCTCTGGGGGTCCGTGACCTAATAATACATGGGGGTCTTTGAAATGAAAAGGTTTGAGAACCAATGCGACACTGAATGCGACCCACCTGGAGGAGGTACCCAGGGCGGTGATGAGTGCCTGAAGCAGTCCTCCGATGAAGCTGTATGGGTTTTTCTTAGTCACCAGGAAATACAGTAGTGGCAGGACAATCAGGCCATGGATGAGAAGGCCCACGATGACAGTCACAGTGTACATACCAAGCTGACCTCCCACCTGTGCAAGGTCCTTCATCTCCACAATCTTCCCCGCAATCAGGAACAGGATTCCCACGGGTGCATACCTGGAATGGGATGGGAGTGAGTTAGCTGGGGAGGAATGACAGCGATGCGACAAGAGTGATAGTGGAAAGTGGAGAAAACAAATACTACTGGCTGATACCAATGAAGACTTCATGTGAAATAGCTAAAGTGTACCAACTCGTTTTCCTTTTTATTTTATTTGTATTTGTATTTGTATAACACTCAAAATAATTTTTGCTGTAGGCCCCTTGACTCAAATGGACTTGTCCTGTCTAGTGCCTACGTAATGGATAATAAACTATGATATAAACACCTCAACTTCGTCTCTGTGTTTAATCATCAATTTTATTTCTCGATAATGACCACCGACCTGTTTATTATCCCGCTTATTACACGGCTACTTAATACATTGACCCAAGTAACAACAAAACAGGTATTTCCTTGCTTACACTAATGAAAGTATTCCATCAGTGTTGGATGGCCTTCTGCAACACGGTCGCCTCGAAGTGTTTGTTGATCAAATTGAATACATTTTCGACTACTTTCAAAAACCTTCTTGAGAGCAACGCTTAGTTTTAAATGACATTGTGTGTGTGTTTACATAGCTGTCATGTTGGATACAGCATAAAATCCAAGCAGCGCAGCATAACCGCTGTCTAATCAAAGCCTCAGAGCACCTGCTGCGCTGCTGTTATAGCGGTCTGTTATAGCGCGGAGCAGTCATTATCAAGAAATAACACAGTCCTGAATTCAGCGATTGACCATTCAGAATCAAGCATTCAACCAAGTATATACAGTATAATACATTTTAACGTTGATCAGTTGGGTCAGATGTGGGGGGTGTACAGGTGTTAATTGTCACTGTGTGCATGCTGTGTCAGATGGTCGGCTGATGCATGAAAGGACTACTGGCAAGAGGTGGCAGTAGATTGCAGGAATCTCCGATCTGGAAGCTAGGCTCTCAGAACCATTGAGCAACGATACTCCTCTGAAACAAACTCCTCTGTTTGTGGTTATGTATGTGCTTATCACACATACAGAAACACACATGCTTTCTGTCTTGCTCTTGAAATTAATCATGAATTTGTTCGTCTCATTCACTCTTGCTCCATCTGTCTCACACTTTTTGTTTAGTTTTTCCTTTGTTTTGCCAATGGGTACATCTCACACGCACGCACGCACACGCGCACACACGCACGCACGCACGCACGCACGCACGCACGCACGCACGCACGCACGCACGCACGCACGCACGCACGCACGCACGCACGCACACACACACACACACACACACACACACACACTTACTTCCTGTCTCTGTTTTAACATTAAACATAACTTGATGTTGATGATTTCTCTCACACACACACACACACACACACACACACACACTACACGCTCCCTTTTTGACGGCGAAGCCAATTGAGCTTGAGGGTTGGTTGAGTGACGCATGTAGGCGCTTCACTACCACCGACGGTCGTGTGCACACTGCACACCGTACATTTTACAACATTTTACAACAGAGTCAGGACATCTGGGAGTGCAGGAGTTCTGAGACCACCCAGAAGAAGTTCTGACTGATGTCAATTTGTAGTTTAGTTTAATTCAGCCTCTAATGACTTTCTTTGCCTGGCGAGGTCAAGACAAGAAATGCCACCACTTGTGCCTTCTTATTTTGAGGCTCTATTAGTCATGAGACAATTTTCACCATGCCAACAACAAACTCCGAATCATAGTCTTCAGCTGATGTGTTGTGCTGAAATGTGGTAACTTTGTTTTCTGAAATAAACATGCATTCTGACCAGATGATGATGGCAACAAGTCTCATGATGGCTTCGTTAAGGCAGTCGAAGAAGTCTTTGACAGCCTTTCCCTGCTGCTTCATGTTGCCGACGACCAGTCCAAAGCATAGTGAGAATACCACCAGGCCCAGAGCGTTCACACCATTAGAAGAACCTGATACAGGAACGGTCTCCTCCACTGTCTCCTAAGGCATGAAATCTCTTTTTAAAAGTTGTCCATACACTAGAAAAAGATGAATAGCTGTACACAGTCTCCGCACACATCCTTTTCTATCTTCCAGTAGACATTCATCAGAGCTCTGCATGCAAACGCTGTCCCTCTTTCCCTAGAGAATCTTAGCTTTGCTTCCCACAATTTCATTTTTCAGTAACAGTGTGAGTGTGTGAGAAATCCCCCAAAAATATAGTCTAAACTCTAAAGGGTGTTATGGTACTTTACTTACAAATACACTTCAGACACAATAAATAGGAATATTTATAAAACCTATAAAAAAAAAAAGTAACATTAAAGCAATGCAGACATGATTTATTATCTTATGTGGGATGACTATGGTGTCATTACCTGTATGGTGTACATCAACCTGCTGAGGTTCATGCTTAAGGGAGACAAGGATGACGATGATGACGTCATGTTGGGAGAGTCCGTAAGGTTGACGGCCACGGTCACATTCCTGGTGGTGGTGGTCTTCTTGTACACGGTTTTGTACTGCAAGAGACCAGTGTACGGAGGAGTCATAGTAGCATTGTTTGAATGATGTACGCTGGTTATAGCTGTGCAATCAGATTTTTTTTACAAACTATAAGCTGAAAACCATGTTATTGAGGGTTGGGGAAAGATAGTAAACCCACCTGCTTGAAGCAAGCCTCCACCAGATTAGGAGGGAACATGTTCCTGAGAGAAAGTATTGAACTGTTATGCTAAAGTGTGTGTTTTAGTACAATATACAAAACAAGACTGCAAGGTTATACACAAGATGTAATCCTACAGTTAATATGAATTACTCTAATCATTATTGATATCGCTGTGTGAGTGTCAAGATGTTAATCACATAAAACAGACAAAGGCACTCGCTAGTGAACTTTCTGGTGCTACACAGCAGTACATCTGGTACTCTCATACTGCGGTCAAACTGGTAGATACAACTACTGCTGTATCATGCTGATGTCAGCGAGCATGTTGATCATCACTACAACAGCGATGCAACAGCTACGCTATGTCGCTTTGTATCTTTGAATCTTCTGTAGCAGCCAGTGTGAAGGCTTGATTTATATACTTAGTTGTGCATGGGTATCACGCACCAAAAACAGGCAATCTCATTTGTCACAACTGCAATGCGTAAAGAGCTTGTAGATCTGTTATTTTAAGTGCATATGACACCCATGTGACAGCGGCCCGGTTCCCAAACTTTTCTGGATCAGGGCCCATTTGAAAATCTCAAAAGCCTTTGCAGCCCACCATCTGCCAGCCAAACGGTCAAATGGTTGCCGGTCAGATACATGGGCCGCATGCACCTTTCAGAGCATGATAATTTGAATGATCAATCAATCTATTATTGATTGATCCGGCTTGGATAAATGGAGCCAATAGTATAGGCTACTTTAAGTTCCTATTTATGATGAAAACTCAGATTTTAAAGAAAAACTACCATTTTCTTTTTTACATATATTTTCAAAAATATAATTTTGTTAGTGTTTTCAAATTCTTTGGGGGCACACTTGCAATATCGTCACAGACCCGTCCACCAATGGGCCCGGGCCTACAGGCTGGGAAACGCTGCTGTATGAATACTGTATAAATCAGGCATACAGAGTTTTAAAAACATGAGGAGAATATCCAGGATGGAATACAAAGTATTACGTAAGTATACTAAGTACTAAGTAAGTACCTGATGAGATCCAGGAAAGCATCAGTAGCCTGTACTGGTTCTATTTTCCCGCTGGACGCCAAAGGGCTGTCCCTGCTGCCCTTCCCTGGCCTGATGATCATCACCATGACGATGCCGATGAAGACAGCGATCAGTGTGGTCACCATGTAGTAAGCCACTGCACGCACACCCATCTTACCTGATGCCTTACTGTCCAGAGAGGAGATACCTGCATGGGACACAAGTGCAACAGTTAATCGAACAAATCACATTTACTTTGGAAATGTGCATTTCCCATCAGTCCGTCCGTCCGTCACCCACCCCATGCCTCCATATATGGTCATGCCTCGTGACATCACGTGACATCATCAGGGATCTCCATATATCGGCATATATGTAGTCGCAACGCTGACGACATCGCCAGGGGCCCTTCTCTATATATGGGAATGTCAATATATGGCCATACCGTATCACGCCTCCATATATGGTCACACCTCGTAACAATTATTTTGCCCCAGCTTCTGGGCCTATTTTGGCCCAGAAGCTGCAAATCGCTGGGCGCCCATATATAATATATATGCTTTATTTTTTATTTTTTACTACCCACCTGTTACAAGACTGGAGACTATTAGCGGCAGCACCAGCATTTGCAGCATCCTCATCAGCAGCTCCCCAGGAAAGGCAAAGTACTTGATCTCCCGCAGTGTCAGGTTACGTGGGCGTAGAGCAAAGCCCAGGATCACACCTACATAGTACATACACACACACACACACACACACACACACACACACACACACACACGGATAGTGTAAATGTTGAGTGAAATATTTGAAAATACAGTAGGTATGTATAGATACTGGAGTTGTTTTTTTAAATGGGAAAAAGAATCATCATCATAACAATACTCTATCATGAACATCAATGCCATTCTCAACCACCTAGCCTCCCTCCACCACTGACCCAGTGCAACGGCAGCTACAGTGAACAGAACAAAGAGGTTCCTCCTTAGGAAGTCTTTGACACTCTCCCTGGTGATGGAGTGAATCCTCTCCTTCATGCTGCTGGCTTTCTCTTCCATTGTCCTGCGTAAACGCCTCCTCAAGCTTCCTCGCTCTGGCCGGTGGGGTTTGTCTGCGTCCTCGTTCAGGAAAAGACTAGCACTGGTTGGGGGCTTCAAGTTCTCATTCATAATCAACTCCAGCACCTGGTCAAGGAGGCAGGTTTCGTGGGAAACTAGAGAGAAGGAGAGAGGAAGTGGCATGTCTTGAATTAATCAGTGGAATTAGAATTTGAGCAGAATTATACGCTCGTAGGCCTACAACATGATACACTTTCAGAGATTCTGGTGCAATTTGTTTTTTTTTAATATATTTTTTATCCCACGATTTTGTGACCCATTTTTCACCCCTGTGTCAATCATCTAATGTGATCCTGGGCTCTACACACCCTCCACCAACCTAGTCCCCATATATGGGGGACAAGGGGAGAGCAACGGACTTGAACTCATGCTTCCTTCATGCCTGAGTGTCCAAGTTGCTCCTTTACACCTGACAGGGGGGAGTTTCCCTGGTTGGTAGCGTGTGGAAGGAACACGTTATTCCAACCAGTTCCTTTCCCCTCCATCAGGCGCCCCGGCTGGCCAGGGGGAGGAAGTTTAGTGACCAGGATTACTGCATGTTTTTTGTGAGGGTACCTACCCTAGGGGACACGGGGAGAACATGCAAACTCCACACAGAAAGGCCCTTTCGCCAACCCCGCCTTCGGGTATGGGCACTGATGACGCGGAGGAGGAAACACGCCGCCAGCACCCACAGCGTCCCGAGCGGGAATCGAACCCAGGACCTTCTAGTTGTGAGGCGACAGCACTACCAACTGTGCCACCGTGCCCCCTTTCTGGTGCAATTTGTGACATACTGTTAGCACCAGCAACCTCATGAAGGACCAATCAGAAATAAGAACTATCAAAAATGCAAAGCCAAAACCATTATACCAAATGAGTATACGCACGCACGCACGCAAGCACTCACGCACGCACACACACACACACACACACACACACACACGCCCGCATGCACACAGAAACACACACACACACACACACACACACACACACACACACACACACACACACACACACACACACACACACACACACACACACACACACACACAATCTTGCAGTCAAATAGGGCTCTATTTTCTGAAAAGCCTTATTCTCAGACAAATATAATAACTAGAGGATGGATGACCTTTGAAAAGTCCTAATCAGATGAGAAAGTCATTATACATTTTCAACAGAACCTTTCAGATTGTCAAAGTGGTTTATCTGCCACTCACTTATACAAGTACGAGCTAAATGTTGGTGTGACATGCTCTATAGACAGTCATGGACAATAATTTACAAACAAAAATATATAATACTGAGTGGGTATAAAAATAATAAGAAAACACAAGTAACCTTTAGCAGCAATGGAGTGTGTACAGAATAAGCAGAGGCCTAAATATTGCATATGCAAATGTAAATGTGCAGAGTGCAATAGAAGAACGGCTTTAGAGATTTAGCAGCTAATAAACACATGTAGGCTAAATAATAATAATAATAAATAACAATTAGTATTAAACCTCCAGTCTTACCGTGATTGTGTGCTTGGGTTAAAGAAAAATACAGTTGTGTGTATAGTTAGCACTTCACTGCGCGTGGCTGTACGATATCTGGCTGTCCCTTATCTAAGTAGGCTACAACCTTTTCCTCTGAATCACCTTCCACAAGAAGACAGAACACAACTGATTTACTCCAATGGTTACAGCACACAATACTCTGCATATGACTATGCTCTCAGAATTGACCATTACTATTTTTCTACTACTCCCTGGGGATAAACATTGTTGCTTATTGATTCCCTTTGTCCATTGTTCTGATATGTCCATTTATCTCTACACATCTACTAACAATGCAAATTTCTCATTGCTGAGTGGGACTCAATGACCCTCAATAATCCAACTCCATTTTTCAGCATGGGATCATTGGCTGCATAATAGGCTACTTACTTTCCCTTCGTTGTTACAATATCGGCATATTTCACAAATGAATGACTCAATTGGCTGAAATCGCAACTCTCTGTCTGCTGGTGACCTCGATTGAAACTCAAGTGGAAACATCCGATCAGTGTTCACTGTTTTACAATGAAGGACTCTATACTTTGATAAATGGACGTGGGTGTTAAGGGGACATGAAGAATATTCCAATGGTGCAAATATGAAAGCTGAAACCAAACTAGAGGAAACATATAACTGAATGTGTTCAAACTGTGTACTACATACTTACTAGTGAACTATGTCTATACTAGAGAAGCCAGTGGACCCCTACCCCAGATGAAGCATGGGAAGCAAGCTGAGGCCAGTCCATGGCTCCCTGCTCCAGCCTCCGAGCATGAGTACTTGGGCCTGATAGAAATCAGGCTAGTTAACATCAGATGTCACTGGATGAAAATGTGTCACACTGATGTATGGAGCATTATTTTACAATATAGGAAGTTTAGCTTCATGAGATGGCAGTTGCTGAGAAAGGAGAGAGCATTAGCCCCATCCAGATGTTCCCAGCTGTTATTAGAATCTGAACTGACAAACATGCATAGCTTCTCTGGACTCTAGCCTTTTCTTTTCACTCTTACGTCTTAACATTATCAAAGAACACATGTATTGGTACCAAAATATATAAAGAATATTCTGCCTGGACAATTCTGTTACATAGGGTAGACAGTACTGTACAATAAATCTCTAAATAAATATCATTGAGTGACCACCAAGAATTTACAAACCAAAACGCACCCAACAGCACCAAGCCTATACATAGTGAACTCTACGTAGTAATAGCACATAGCAGTTGGTATTTCACACCTTAGCACAATAAACCTTGAAGCCACCATGCTAAAATACAAGGATATAGAGATAGTATCAGAGCTGCAGGGCATATGCTTACACATATATCTGCATGGTTTGTACTTTGTACTATAGCCATTTACATTTTATTTATGTGCACACACATCTCCAACATGATAGCCAGGTACACACATTGCAGTAGCAAATGAATGAGCCAGGAGGCATATGGCCAGAACAACTCACTGCCACTGGGAATATTATTTGCATTGTTTTAACAGTTTTTTAAATAAAGTAGGCTAATTAAATAGATACATTTGCATTTGATGTAAATGTAATAGACAATAATCTATCATTATATTATCATATTATAAAGGTGCTATCAGTTCTTTTTGTTTTTTGTTTTTGTCCCAGTAAAATACTATAAATACTATCCTCCTGTTTTGGATAAATACTAATATTGTTCTCAACTAAATCTCATATTCACCTTGTCCCCTGCACAGCCACAACACATTCTTAACATACAGTACTCACCACTCATGGTTCTACGAGTCTGGAACAAAACCCTCGATTTAATCCCAAACTTTACAGTATGACCAGAGAGATCATGAGGAGTGAATGTGTCCACAACTCATGACAGAAGGAGGAGAGGTCTTTTGAACGGTCCTCATTTAACAGACAGACATGAAAAGGCCTCTCATCTCCTCTGTTCTGACCTTCTCACACCTCCATGGAGCAATATGTACACACACGCGCACCTCCATGGAGCAATATGTACACACACGCACACGCACACGCACACACACACACACACACACACACACACACACACACACACACACACACACACACACACACACACACACACACACACACACACACACACACACACAGTATACTGCATGCGAGCCGGTTAGACAGGCATTCAAACACAGATGCGAGCTCACACACACTCCAGCTACCCCCAGTGAATGCATCAAGTCCACCCCTGAATTGCAACACAGAGGGGTAAAAAATGAATGAAAGTTGCACTACTATTTTAGAAATAGGTCAACAATACAAATGACTTGAGTTTTGTGAATTAATTTACTTTTAATGAGTGGCCCCCTGTGCACCCCAGAAAATAACCGGAATAATATTTCACCAAAACCAAAGCAGAACTCCCACCATGGGACTCTGTCAATCAATTAATACAGTTGCAACCACTATATTAATGGCAAGTATTTCATACAGCTTAAGTTAAAAAAAATCTGAACTATCCCTTTAACGTTCAAACGAATCGTCAAAAGGTCACGGGAACGCCCCCAATGTAATTCGAACCAATCACAACATCACAGCCATGTCCCTTTTTCTTGCCTGGTACTGTGGGACACCAGTAAAAACGCATCATACACAGACGTTTCTCAATTATTGTAGCCTATTCGTATTCGTAGGAGGCGAGACGTAAGGGAGTGAGCTCAGGCGAGAAAGTCGCTGTGCCGAACGTTGCTCAGTCCACTTCAGCAGGCTCGGCATTGTTCGTGTTATGTCCCGATATAGGGACAGAATCGAAATGTCGCACCGACACGGCCCGAGCCAAGGGGCCAGTGAGGCTCTTCAACGTTGAAGCACTGGGCCCTAGTGGTAAGAGGAGGGACTACAGGCGGACCCGTGGATTCATGACCGGGAAACCCCGTGCAGCTGGGCTTTAACATTGAGCGCTCGGTTGCACTTCCGTTTGACCACCATGCGGAAGTAGACGTTCTAACCCACCTACCAGTGACATCATCAATGGAAAATCATGAAGCTAATAGGACCTGCAGGCTTTCTATTTCTGGAAAGTTAGCAGTTAGCAGCATGCTAATAGAAGTTCTCATATTATTAAATCCAAATTAAATTAACATTTTGAAATCACCAAACCGGCCCTCCTCTGATACACAGTGAGTAGTCAAAAATTGTGCCAATGATTGAAGATGGGTTGACCAAGTTGGCCATCCCACCCGGCCATGACCCAACATTGCATTAAAATAAAATGATTTTAACATTGCGCCATATGCTAATAAAGAAGCTCCACTGTTCCTGTCTTTTTTGTTATATTTCCAGCTCCAATCTTTCTCTCACACACACACACACACACACACACACACACACACACACACACACACACACACACACACACACACACAGGCATATATATAGTATAGGCATTAGGCATATATGTTTAATATTAACTATGATAGCCTATGGTCTATGTGACTTTAGTTTGTTTTCTAATTATTATTATTTTTTAACTTACCCTGTTTCTGCTACTCCTGAAAATAAACAGTAAAAACAAGACAAAAACAAAATTATGATCATCAAAGCCTCACAATCGTCCTTACAGCCTAATCATGTGATCATGATGATCACATTTAGAGCATGCTGCTGCTTTGTAATTAAGGAAGTAGTGCAATCTTAAAACTCAAGTCCAAAAATGTATATTCGTAGTACGACGGTGTCGTTTGCCCAAAGATGGGGATCCACACACAGCCAAGAGCCAAGCACAAACCTTCTTTTTCTGCGATGCTAAATGCTATTTAAGCTCAAAACAGCTAAACAAAATATGCATATCTTACCTAGATCTTTTCAAGACGTCCCTCACACAGTCTGACTTGACTTCTTCGCTCTTCAGTGTCTTCACTCATCTCACAGAACTCACTCACTCAGCGTGTTTATCGTGTTCACAATATGAGCGGTTGTACTTTTCCAAACCCCTCTGGCGAGGATGGGGATGCGAAACGTGCAACGCTTGCGTAGGAGGAATAGAGGTGAAGGGTTCTTCGGGCGCGAAATAAGCCACCTGCTGCACATCCACTATGAGAGAGGGGGGGGGGGGGGCAATGCTAGTGGGTGGTTTAAACCAATGACTGAGATATCCTACATTGGATATCCTATATGTCCATTTCTCAAATGGGCACATTTCATTATCATTACAGTGAGGATGACGAATATTTGAACAGCCCTCTCTCAAAAAAAGTGATTTAAAGAGAGAGAGAGAGAGAGAGAGAGAGAGAGAGAGATGGGGGGGAGTGTAAACTGCAAAGATGAACACTACATTGCTATGACAACATGCCTCAATACTCTTGGCTCAGGGTCTGATGTTAACCACTCATGGGACACCAACTTCCCACTCCCACACCCACACATACGCTTCTACGCTTTGTGTTTACAAAAGTTGCATGAATGTGGTTGGATCTACTATACTATGGGATGAAATGCCTATGCCGTATTTGGTGTATGCTATTGGTTGATGGTGTCTGAGGAATTAAGGTCTAGTAGCCTAAACTCAAAATGTAATCTTAGACTGTCCTTCTGTCCAGTACCTGAACATTTTCTCTATGTTTGCTTCTGTACAATAAGCATGAAGAAATAAGCACTACAATTCATAAGTAAAATTGCCATTTAAAATATCCTGAGACAAATCAGGTAGGCTATTCAAACCACATGCTTTTGTTCTGAGGGACTTTTAAATATATGAAGCTTAATCCCAGATTAAATCAATGTCGAAGGGCCTCGAAATATTTTGGGACTGTAATGTTAACATGTAGGATTTGTTTCTTGTCTTAATTTCAGTTTTTTGTGACAATACAGTAGGCTATCGTCATCTTCATCATGATCATCCTGAAATTAAGGAAGTTCAAGTTCCCCAATATTCAGAGAATGTGTAATTTAAATATAAAAGTCCAGCCTGGTCATAAACTGGCGACTAAAGGATTTTCCTTCTTCTTTTAAATGGGACACTGCACAACAAGCTAGTGTAGCCTTTCAGCAAGGTCACGATTTACACACTATGACTAATGGTCATTAATCCCACTTTGAGTCTATATCATTCTACTATACATTCAATTACCCATATTTTCTCTCTCATCGTTCAACCAATTCTACAGCCACTTTATTAAAATGCAACAAACAAGAATCTGAGGCTATGGACCAACTCCTGGTTTCAATCTGGTGAAGTGATAGGAGAGCAGATTGCATTGCCATGGCAACACAATTATGCTGCTACATATACATAGCGTGGGAGGAATGTATCATGTATGATCCATGTTTAGATAAAATTACTCACTCGTCTGAAGAAGAAAGAAATAACATCTATTATCCTTTGTGTGTAGACTTGATAATTTGGTGTGAAATTGCGGCAATTGTGGCTTGTTAATCCCATTAATACAATATTCCAACATCCATTGTTTCTGTAATAAATGCATGAGTTAGGTAGATTTGTTCTTTGAAGTTTTTGTTGAATTTTCCATTTCATTTTCATTTAAAAAAATAACGAATAAAGCTGATCTACAGCCGATCTACATTCACATCCTGTGGCATTGCATGCAATGCGCGGTGAGCTTGTAGATCAGCTATTTCTGCAATTTGTCATACGTTTAGGGTGCTTATAAATCACAGAAACTGGTCATAATTATAAGCTATAGTTATGTGTTAGAAACAACTGTATGACACTATTGTTGTACTTGTACAGTTTGTACACACTATAGAGTGTCTAATAGTTCCGGTCAAGTCTAAAGATATCCATCAGTTACCTAGCAACAGGCAACATGTTAATCTTGAGGTATAGTGGTGAAAACTGGCTATTCTATTTGACAGTAGAATGGGCAATGGCTCAAAGGTGTGTGTTACCGCAAATAATAATCCTAACATCGTACAGTGGTGACCAGGCAAGTGGAATGGAGCATGCTTCCCTCAATTCTGATCCAATGACCTAACAGACCTTCTACACATACACACCCACATTTCTCTTGCATACCACCCCACTGATATATACACACATATACAGTATACACTCTCTTGCATACCACCACCCAACGCACGCACGCACGCACGCACGCACGCACGCACGCACGCACGCACGCACACAAACACACACACACACACACACACACACACACACGTGCAACCTGAGTGAAAGAGTGGTATACAGAGTCCTGCAGAGGTGAGAGCTGTTCTCCGGCAGCCTGGACCCGCACAAAAGGTGTCCTCATCAATTATTTCTCAAAGTGGGGATTTTAGCTCAGCGTCACATTAAATCGACCCACATCCCATGATGTGACGTCATCATAGAACAGGTTAAGACAGGTTAAAAATTCACAAAATCACCTGGCAATATAGTCATCAGCAACTATACCCATTAGTAGGCCTACTACAAATAAAACAAACCTGAAGCTAATGAGTTTTTACAGTATGCCTAATTTATGCACTTGATGAAAATGATAACAGATGTGATGAAGATAGTGATTATTGTTGCTATGAAATCGTGCATTTCCTGTCAGTAAGTCACGCCCCATATATGGTCATGCCTCGTGACATCAGGTGATGTCATCAATATTAAGCCCATATACTGTACAGGTCAGTTCCATATATGATGTAATCAATATTGGCCAGCAACTCAACATCTCACCTCAAATCCTTAGATATCATCTCCATATATGGAACTGACCTGTTTTGACATTATGTTGATCCTTCCCCAACCATCCTTCCTCTTCCCTTTTGACTGATACCTGTCCATTTAAACACTAGACGGGCAAGTTATTACTTGCGCGAGCAGAGCGCAAGTACTGCATATGTCAGTGGTCCCCTCGGCCAATCAGGGATTGTGAATTTTTGGTGGCTCCCCTCAGCCAATCAGGGATGGTGTATTTTTGGTGGCATCCATCTGCCAATCCAATCAGGTATTGTGTATTTTTGGTGGTGTCGCTCGGCCAATCAGAGCGCAAGTTGGCAGCTTGCTGCGTATGTCGGTGGCCCCCTCGGCCAATTGGATTGGCTCCGTATGTTGGTGCCGTCACTCGGCCAATCAGAGATTGGCTGATGACGTAACTATTTATGGGTGGTTCCTGATTGACCGAGGGACAACACTGACATATGTGGATGATCAATTTGAGTTTCAAACTTATATATAGGAAACTTAAAATATTTAGTGGATATCTCAAACAGGATTTATAAAGACATATAACTCAGATGTTTCAATAACTTGAGGGGTAAGTTGCACGCTCTTCGCACACAAGTTGGCAGCTCGACAGAGTGCATTTCTAGTTGGTGCAGCCGTGCCTGGCACCCGGCGAAAACTAGAGTTCTCAACAGGCCCGAAAATTAAGTCCTGGCCCTACTTGGGCCCTCATGAAACCCTATAGACACTGCCCCCGCTGCCATGGATCTCCATATATGGAGCTGACCTGTTCTGATCTGACCTTATCAAACCTTATACACTCAAGACACGCTCCATATATGGCCAGTACAGTATTCATTCCATGTTGATCTGACCCCCATGCCAATGCGCCAGCACTCGCCGACCTCACCCTTTAGGGCGAGGTCGCTTCTCGCCCTCAGGCGTCTTACTGGTAAATAACTCAGGTGGACTCCTTTTTATTTTTAGGATAATGTGAAGTGATCACTGATTTGTAATTGGATATTGTTGTTCAGTGTGCATGATTCAGATGCGTAAAACAGCTCTAGAAACTCACATCAAAGTACTTATTGACTCAATGCTCACATCCAGTGTTTTTTCAAATTATCAATAGGTTAAAGGACCACTTCACCACTTTTCAACTTATCTTCAAATAATTGGTCCTGACTCCTCACTAATGTTCATGATAAAATACCACAATTATTTTCTACTTTACCTGTGTCATAGGATGGCTGTGTGCACTGTGCAGTTCAGAAACCCGCCCACCAGTGATATCATCGTTAAGAAGATTTTCTTTAAAAAAAAGATTTATTTTTTTAGATTTTTATTATCGTGAGAACAATGGCTTAAATTATCACATTGTACCTTTTCAGGAATAGAAAGCCTGCAGTTTCTAATAGCTTGGATTCCCCATCGATGATGTTACTGGGTTTCTGAACTGCCCACAGCCGTCCTATGAGACACAGACTGAGTTGGAAAACAAATTGTGGCATTTTATCATGAACATTAGTTAGTAGGCTACCAATTATATTAAGGTAGGTTGAAAAGTGGTGAAGTGGTCCTTGGTCCAAAACCCTCTGCTCCACTCTACATCAGGTACCATTAGTCATTTTATCCCCATCGTCCAAAAAAGCGATGCAGTTAGTAAAGTAAAGAGTAAAGAAAAATCCCTATACCGAAATGCCTAAGCATACACAGAAATGTCAGGGAATAGATTTTATGCTTTCAAGTTTTTCAACACTAGGCTATTTGAATGCAAAAGGGACTTGGAAAGATGTAGAAAATAATAGTTATTCATATCCATAACATAAGGACAACATACACTGGAAAGAGAACGTTTCAGTTTGATCTGTCAATGTATGAGAACTTTCAGATAGTATTTTGTGATGTTCTCAACCGGTATATGTACACGCTAATTATAAGGGGAGACGAAGATAAATCTGTATCGCACGCTATACTGTATAATTTACTTTTATTTTATTTTTTAATGTATTAAAAGATGAATCCTGCTTAAAAAATAATCAGTTTGTAGGAAAATGCATTACTGTTGATAGCAATGTTTACTGTCATACTAGCAACAATGAGAAAATACCACTTTTCTGAATCATGGATGTTATGAAGCATTTCAATTATTACAAAATTCTAATGTTTGATGATCATCTCCAAACTGCAAGGATTCAATAAGCTACTACAAAACCCACACACCATGGTACCATTAGTATAATATACAAAAAGGCAAAAACGTTAGGCAGGTAACATTTTAAGATTAGCCTACATTACAGTAATGGCGATTACAGTATCATTCACTTGCTGTATAATACCACATGTCAGAAGAAGCAGTAAAGTTTCCGGCCATGCAAATATATACAGGTAAGAGTAGATAAAAGGGTTGGCATCACTTTGAGGCTGCCATAAAGAAATGAATTACCTCCATGGACAAAGTTCTTGACAAAATCAAGATATCGACGTATGGAATGTTACCATTTACTTTTAGCATGAGTACACAGTTGACCGAGATCTACAGTAAAAAACATCTGTACTAAGGTGACCAAAATGCACCTATAGATTAACAGACCAAAATGGTCGCAGGCCCAAATATTATTGGTCCATATTGTGACTATGTTTGGGCTGAGTAGAAAGGTTTACAATGTTCAGTGACATGCATGTTCAATCCGTTACTCTGATCATGTTGGATTTGCCAGTGTTAAACTAGAGTGATTTGTTTGCATCAAAACAGCAAAATTATCCAAAGCACACAAGCTACCAACTTTCACTATTCATGCCTAAGAAAGAAGGCACTTGGTGATATAATGAAAACTTGTAAAATAAATGTCCACCATAATAGTAGGGTCCAGCATGGACCATATAGTTCATAAGCGGCAACACATAGTGTGTTGTAGTGTGGATTAGGATTACAAAAAAGTCAAAATAAAAATCACACCAGCCAGGCAAATGGTGAATGCAGGTCAGCATTGTCAAGCACCAATTGTACAGCTAATGTTAAGGAGCTAAACTTCCAGATATTCATGACAGAATCATAAGTGAGGATTCAGTAGGCCTATTCATACAAAAAAACCACAATAATGTCAACTGTATACTGTCATTTGGTTTGCAGTACAATCTTTGTAACGTATATGCAGTGTTGTGCACTATAGAATACACATACAGAATGATAATCATGCTACTTAACATTGATATCTCTTCTACAGTTCCTTGGCATTGTCCTTTGGCTTTAAAAATATATATATATTAAAAAAGAAAAAGTTCAGATGTTTGACTGATCCAATGTTATGAGTGATCCAGTCTTAGGCCAGTGTTGGGTTTAAAGGCTAATAGACAAAGAACTCAGGATTGTGTTTCCCTGGCATTGTATCACCAATGGCCATCTGTGTTGCCTTGCTCAGTTTGTCCTTTTTAATCTGTGCAGAACTTTGGTCAACTACGGTTGTTTTTGAAGGTGATATATAAATAAAGTTTGACTGATTGATCTTTATGAAAGACTAAGGAATAGAAAAGTTATAACGCAGAGGTTGCTGAAATCTGCACAAATTATGCAGTGTGGAATTAGATCACATAAATTGAGGAATAATTGATTTTACACACCCGTTTGTTGTGTGTGGTGTGTGTGTGTGTGTGTGTGTGTGTGTGTGTGTGTGTGTGTGTGTGTGTGTGTGTGCACGAGCGTGCATCCCCTTCCATCTGCACTGGACCTGACATTGTAGGATGTGTATGGTATACAAAAGGAAAGGGGAAAATAAGACATTTTCTTTCATACAGAAGGGAACAGTAATAATGTTATCAAATGGCGGGAGTCTTTGTACACAGCAGTCCGTGGTAATTGTACGAGTAGGTTTCATGGAAAGGTCCGCTATGATGTTGGAGCTGTTACATCATGGAATGTCTGACAGCTTCCTCCAGTGACTTCCTGGTTACCAGTAGCCGTACCACCTCCTCGTTCTTCTTTGTTAGTCTTTTCCGAGCCTGATCATGGGTCACCATGGTCATATCCCAGCCATTCACCTGGGGAAGAGTCATTGAAAAATAAAAATGTTGCCAATTATTTGTCCAAGCTTGCTTGATTAGAACAATACTTGCATCCATACACCCCGTTTACCACTTAAACCCTGGCATCTATACTTGGCAATTGTTCCCTACAGGATAGTGTTGCTAGGGTTAAGTGGTTAATGATGGAAAGAAAAACAGACCAACTCATGAATAATAGTAAAGAATTCTCGGTTAGACATTTAGATTGATTAAAACGCTACCATTTCGATGAACTGTGATGAGGTATAGTTAGAGCTGCTTCAATCAACATACTTCAACTGAACTGTATACATAGTGCCATCTTGTGGTGATATAATTTAGGGCTGAAGTTATGGATTATTTTCTTAGCGATTTTCTATCACTTTTCCGTTTAATCGAATAATGGATAATTTGTTATATTTATATCAATGAATCGATTAAAAAAATAAAAGACCAAATCAATTAGTATGATTAACTACTTAAGCCCTAGTTTATACTTTATATTGCTAAAATGGAAGATCTAGAGTGACGGTCATTATTATGAAAGTCATGTAAATTGATTAGTTTGATTAACTGTTGCACCACCAAAAACATTTGTCAATGAACAAGTATGATTACATACATACCTGCATTATTTTGTCCCCCATCATCAATCCTGCCACCTCCGCTGGTCCTCCTTGCGACACTCGGGTTACATATATCCCCTATGAGGTCACATACAGTATGAGGTCACATACAGTATGAAGTCACTACAGTAGGTCAGGGGTTTCCAAAATGTTTTCATGTCATAAGACTCCTAAAGTTTCCGTTTCAGTATATTTATAGTACAAAATCCGGTGTGCACTTTACAGCAGCAATACATCAAAAACATATCAAAGACATAAAACATAGCAATAAGAAAACATAGTAAAACATATTAAAATGTGCGTAGCTATAGATCATCAAAAATAAAACTAGGCGGAACCATAGTGCATAGAGAAAATATGTGTTTTTAGCCTCGATTTAAAAATGTCCAGGGAATTTGCATCTCTGACATCTTGAGGGAGAGCGTTCCAGAGACAGGGGGCACGATGTGTGAATGCTCTGCCCCCAACCATGCTTTTATTATGTGTTGTGACTGTGAGTTTTCCGGCATCCTGAGAGCGTAGTGGTCTTGGAGGGATGTATATTTTTACTAAACTGGACATGTAAGATGGCGCAAGTCCATTTAAGGTTTTATAGGTCAGAAGGAGTATTTTGAAGTCGGCTCTGGCCTGTATGGGCAGCCAGTGTAGTGCCATGAGTGTTGGTGTGATGTGGTCAAATTACTCTGCATTTTGGACTAATCTAAAACCATTTGTTGCTGGTAAACCAGAGAAGAGGGTGGAGAAAAGTGACTTTCATTAGGCCATAGATTCCCTTTGCAAATGATTCTGTCATAACGACCCTGATATGAAAAGATGTTTTGGTTTAATTAGTGGTGATAGTGAAACATATTGTTAGACTAGTAACTTAAACAGATGTTTTAAATTAAATTAATTAATATGTGTTTGAATGTTTCTGCTACAGGACTAAAGTGCATCCCAAGACTATCCGTTACTTTCACTAGATGTCATAGTTCCCAGCCTAATTCGTATTCCGTTGAAGGTATTTAGCATAGAAAGCTGCTTTAGGAGGTTACAACAATGCAAAGATCACGGAACACTGTTGTATAAGTACTACGTATAAATCAGGCTTAAGTGGTGGTTTGATTATTCAATGTAATTCATCAGGGGACACAAAAACAACTAAATAGACAGCTGAATGAACGAATGAAAATGTTTCTTTGTTAGGCAATTGTCTTCAAAGTTCTATTAACAAAGCTATATTGACTTGGGAAGGAATGGAGATTTCATACCGGTAATTAGTTTAGAAATAATATGTCTATATTATGGATAATTCTATATATTATGCTGGTATGGAGTTGAACAATACATGACTCTTGCTCCAAGTCCATTTACAAATACAATTTAGACAGTAACCAGAGGGATTTACAACATCATGTCAACGCAATGCTATGACATCAGCTACCAATAATGTTCAGGCTTTTTTCAACAGACTAGGCCGAGGAAGGCTCTGATGAAACACGTTTGAATGCTGCCTGTGCTTAATTAAATAAAGGACATTTCTCAGAGTGTTGATTCTTCTGTTTTGTTCCCCAGTGATACTCGGTTCTCAATATTGCTTTACTTCCACTGCCTACAATGAGTATATTTTCAGGGAAAAAACTAAACAGTGAAAAAAGGGAAATGTACACACACACACACACACACACACCCCTCACCTTGTCAGTCTTGTCCTCAGAGAAGGGGTTCTGTCCGGGATCCTGGTCAATTCCTCCTCCGATACTAAAACCTAAAATCAGGTGATCTCCCTGCCTCAGTTTCTGGATCTCAATCCGTTGCTGTTAAACAGAGAGCATTTTTATTCCTCCTAACTGAGCAGAAATACACAACATAAAGGCAATAACTCTGTTGAAGTGTATGCTTTCATCTAGCCCCTTTCGGCACCCTCGGTTACCTTTTCTGAAGTTTGGACGACGGTACCCTAGGGTCCCTCATAGCTTATTCCACCCTCCATAGGACGCAGATTTACCCACTATCTGTTCACGGGGCGCCGCACCGCCACTTGAGTGTTGGTGAGATATTTCAAAGATGCATAAAGCCCACCACACACCGGCTGCGTCCGCCGCTCGGCGCCGCGCGGCGGACACAGCCGCCTCCATTATTTTCAATGAACCTATCGCACACCGGCTCCGTCCGCCGCGTCGCGTCGCCTGGCGCGCCGATAGAACCCAGTTCTATTTTCCAGGCGGCGCCGCGCGGCAACGCGTCGCGCCGCTGACGGTCGCAGACGGTGTGTGTCGGGCTTAACACAGCTATAGGAGGAGACAACGGAAACGTGTGCGAAACTGCATTAACCGCCGATGCCGTTAAGTATTATTAATCATTTTTTTTAAATTATGCTTCGCTGAACTTCTCTCTCCTCCCCTTGTACCGCCTCCCGCACCAAGGCAGGGTGGTCGGTGCGAGGCAGTAACGTAGGGACGCGCAGCTAGGCAGTCACCGCTCGGGAGGCGGTACAAATGGGAAGTCAATAAGGAAGTCAAGGAAGAGAGTTCAGCGAAGCAAAATTTCCTATAGCAGTTTTATGCATCTTTTGAAACATCTCACCACCACCACCACCAGGCCGCAGCACGGCCACAACGGAGGGTATGTACATCTGCCTACCATAGCGTGAGGAAGAAATGCACAGGGACCCTACGTAAAGTGACATCCAAATTTCAGAAAAGATTTACGGAGGGTCCCGAGAGGGGCTATAAATCTGTGTCCTATGGAGGGTGGATTAAGCTATGATGGAGCCTAGGGTACAGTCATCCAAACTTCAGAAATGGTTAGCCCCTCTCGGCACCCTCCGGAAAGTTTTCTGAAATTTGGATGTGACTTTACGTAGGGTCCCTATGGTAGACAGATGTACATACATACATACCCTCCGTGCAGGCCGTGCTGCGGCCTTTTGGTGGTGGTGAGATGTTTCAAAAGAAGCATAAATCGGCTATAGGAGACAACGGAAACATGAGAGAAATTTAATTTGGCGCAGAAGCCGTTAAGTATTTGTTTGACCGTTTTGGCTGCTCTGAAATTCTCTCTTCCTTCCTTCCTTGACTTCCTTATTGACTTCCCATTGTACCGCCTCCAGCACCGGGACTGGCAACTAAGCTGCGCGTCCCTACGTTCCTGCCTCTGATCTGCTCTGTCTCAGCTAGCCACTCTCAGTGCGGGAGGCGGTACAATGGGAAGTCAATAAGGAAGTAAGAGAGAATTTCAGCAGCCAAAACGGTCAAACAAAAAATACTTAACAGCTTCTGCGCCAAATGAAATTTCTCTCACGTTTCCGTTGTCTCCTATAGCCGATTTATGCTTCTTTTGAAACATCTCACCACCACCAAAAGGCCGCAGCACGGCCTGCACGGAGGGTATGTACATCTGTCTACCATAGCTCGTGGAATAAATGCACACGTAAAGTCACATCCAAATTTCAGAAAACTTTACGGAGGGTACCGAGAGAGGCTAAGAAAAGGTAACCGAGGGTCCTGAAAGGGGCTAGCTTTAGTGCAATGGAATTAATGCGAAGTCAACCTTATCACTATGCTTCATTTCGCTTGTAAGAATGTTCTCCCTCCATTACAGTCCACTCACTCACTGGGAGACACTGCTCTTTTATCACTTCAACCCTGTCTTTTGACTTTCACTGGCAGCTGCTGTCTCTCTAAACCAGATGGATGAACGGCTGTGACAGCAGGACTCCTCAGTCCTCTTCACAACACTCCTCAACACAAACACTGCCTCTGTGTCTGATGGTGAATAACTGGTGTCTCTCTCTCTCTGCTGGAAACCTCTGCAAAGTGTGAGTCAGTCAGTGGGTCATTCATTGTAGACTTCCAGTCAATCTACTGTCTAATGTTCTGGCACACTAACCCATTTCTACTCCTGAGTCAGTGTAGGGTAATCTTACGAGTCCAAATGCTACTGTATCCCTCCTTTTTACCACTCTCCGTCACATCTCTTAACACCACCAGAAAGTATTAGATTAATGCAGTACCTCAGAGCTCGCCTTGATTGTCCAAATATATGTGCACACTGCACAGGGATCGCCGAAAATGTTAAGTGTAGGCTAACTGATAGCCCCTTTCGGGACCCTACATAAAGCTTTTCTGAAATTTTGATGAGTTTTATGTTGGGTCCCTGGTCATAACTATATTTTCGTATGGGAATTTCGGAACGCGGAAGTAGACATGCTCTCTAAGATAGAATCTGCGCCGTTTGACGGCCTGTTTTAGTTTAAATTATTCTGAATTCGGGAACTTTAAGTACCTATACATTCCGCTGTCAATATCTCCTGTGTCGCGGAAGCCGTTAAGTATTTTTAATCTTTGTTTGACCGATTTGGTCGCTTTATTTCTTCTTGTTTGTTTACCGTTTATTGTACCGCCTCCCGGTGTGCGGTTGGCTTGTGCGGCTACGTCCCTGCCTCTGATCTGCTGTGTCATAGCTATAGCGCCACTAGCTAGCCAGATAGGCGGTACAATGAGGTGTCAATAAACAAGGAAGGAAGAGATTAATCCAAGCTTCCAAATCGGGCAAACATAGATTAAAAATACTTAACGGCTTCCGCGCCACAGGAGATATTCGCAGCGGCATGTATGGGTACTTATACTTTACATATTCAGAAAGCCTCACAAGGAAAAATGTCGTCACAGAGCGCGGACAGGCTCTAAACTTGTTGTTTATGTTTAAGAATGGCTGCGTACCAGGTGGCATGGTAGTGGTGCAACAGGACCCCATGGACTGGGTCGAACAAAATGTCAGAAACTTCAGTACCATTGGGTTCTGCTTGGAGGGCTAGCTAACTGACTGCTTATCTTATCACATAGCAGCACGTAGCCTAGGCTAGCTCATAGCGTTACCTAGCCCTAACACCACGCCTACTGTACCCGAGTGCAGTGTGGAATTTTGCATTGGAAATTCTGGAATTGACTTTATATTTCAAATGTAATACTCAACAGTAAAGTTTCATCTTTCATTCTATGGCATTTAAAATATGGCGTTCATCAGCTATTGTTGGGTTTGCCTTAAACTACCATTGTCCGACATTAAAGTTCGATTATTTGGCAACGGATTCGAGCTACAGCTCTATTTCCTCTAGCTGGTGAAACAAAACACATACATATAATTTAAATGCTGCGTATTGATAGGGTCCAGGCAGGGCCAGGCTTCTCAAAGTGAACAATGGATGCCTGCTGAATGAATACTCCCAAACTTACCACAACAGCAGTCACCGGCTGTCCAGGGATGAACGACATATCGTCGGACCTGGAAAACATTTTACTGTAAAAAACGCGAACTCTTGTTATGCGTTAGTTTTTTTTATCTATTCAACCGTACACAACACAAAGGTTCCGAGAGCAGGACAACTTCCTGGATCATTCCATGAGTAAAACTAACAACTGCTTCTGAAATGTAATAATAAGGAAAGGCTTTGCTGATGACGTCACTTCACCTTCCCTTGGTTGGGTGCTCGCGTTGTGTGACACGGTGCAGCCAGGAAGGGTGGCGTCTTGGTAGCACGCCTTAAGACGCGATCACTCCACCCATGTGTGGTACTTGGATTACCAAATGGAGCGCTTCAAGTCATCATGCATCCCCATGTCCTGGCATGGGACAAGGAATGGGACAGGGTGGGGCATTACTCCAGTCCATAAATGGGCACTTGGCCCAGGCCATCTGTAACTGTTGAGTCGTCGACTCGTCGTTGGCCCCATTTCGTGATGCAAGGATTATCTTGTCTGACACATAACATCTGAGACTTCTGTGATTTTAGATCATCCGGAAAAATCAAGTCATCAAATAACAGTTAAAAATATAGAACTTTAATTACAATTTCCTACAGACGGTATGAACATCCACGGCCACTAGATGGCAGTGTCTGATAAATTACAAGAAACGGTGAAATTCTATCAATGATATGGTAAGGAGGTTTCTTTGTGATTTTTACAATAATATAAAAGTTGTCAATTTTAAATAACAAAAAAAATATATATTTATCACAGTTGTTGCAAGCAATATGGCTATCATTTGTCAACATAAACCCGTAGGCACATACTGTATAACTGTTGTCATTACATTAATCGAACTGTCCTTGATTTTTAATAAGGTCCTAAACAGTCTCCCATGTTTCCCTGAACAGTACTTTGTTTTCAGCTCTGGATATTTGATCAAAATGCTGTTTACCTACGTCACACACTGTTGAGAATGGATCAGCTTCTCATGCTAGAGCTTCTGGACCCTTTAGGAATCTACAAATCCAGTCTTTAGTTTTCCTACATTATCCTTCCTTATCGTCGCATGGCTTTTCACATTCTCTCAGTCTTACCTTTATAGGAACATTTCCATGGACAACACAGCTGTGTCCCTGACTTAGAAACAATAGCTACTTTTCAATCATCACCTCATCTCTTCTGCAAATAGTAGTCAGTTTGTGTAAAATGTAAGTTTTATGTTAATCTGGATTTACACTATGCAAACAGGAGAATATTCATGTACATTGGTTAGTATATTTAAAAGCATTTAAATGAACATACATAGCCTACAGTACCCTTCAGTCATTAGCACATCTCACTTTCCTTTACAGTTAGAAATTCTGTAGCTCCAGAATGAGCGTAGTGCTGAGGGAACATACTGGGGCTAGGTAATATACATGACCCTCCTTTTGGTCTCTTGCTCACTCTGAAATTGGCCACCAGTGAGTCTCATTTATCCATTTGTAACTCTGAGGATTTTACTGTGTGCTGTGTTTTAGTAGTATCCAGGGGCAAAAGGTGGAGGTGGCAGATACTCTTCAGGTAATCCACTATCAGATAGTCTTATAGTATGTCTATAGCTGGAAGATGGTGGCCACTTGATTTCCTGCTCCCCTGGAATCTCCTGGTATTCATTTTCAGTAGGTTCGCCTCTGTCTGTAGACTCTGGATCAGTCAGTCTGGGCTGCTGCAACATGCATTTATTTTTTTGCAATGTCTTCTTGATATTCATTAGGTTGATGGCTGCTGATAGCTGCACATCATCGTTCCTTACTAATTGCGTGTCCGCAGACTGCTGGCCATCATGTGTGTTTGACACAGTGGGGAAGACCACTGTGGACACTGATGAAATCTGAGCTGCAGAGCTAGATCTGGTACAAGCCTGGACCATCTTCTTCTGTGTTAGTGGTGGTAGAAGTGTCCTAGCAGGGAGGTCAGGAAGCTGATCTGGCTGGGTGGGGTTGACCAGATATTTCTTCCTTGGCAATGGCACAGGCCAGAGAGCCTCCACCTGAAATATACAGGCAGCATAGTGTTGTCAATCACTATTCACTATATTAAAATTATAGAGTGAATAAGACCTTTTTTTAATAAATCCTTCCATTTGAGAGCTTCAGATGATGAGTAGAACTATGACCACAAGTCATTAATTAAGCTTTAGGAGTGAGTGAGTGAGTGAGTGAGTGTCTTGTCTTACAACTCAACCTATCCCTAATAGGATTACAATTAAAACATCAAAAACACAATTATAAAACGTTACATTCACTTCTCGGTAACATAAAGCCAAATTGAAATAACACAATGAGCCACTTATGTTCTTCGTTTGCTAATCCCAAACTCTATCAACAAATGCAAATACAAGCCATTTAGTCGATCTGCATCACTTAACCACACCATGTCTGAATTTTGACACCTGTTAAATAATGTAACTTGTAATTACATTCAAAGACCTTGTACCCAGAGGCTTCGTTGCTGCAAAAATGGCTCCAGCCAAATTACTATTTGTTACCAAAACTACTTTTTGAAAGCTGTCAGAAGGTGTGTTGTTAACCCATTTAGGCCTGACGTCGGGGCGGACGTCTTTCTTCTGAAAGAATATATATTCAAAGATTTGTGCCGCATTTTCACGATTTTTCAAAAATAGCAGACCTACAAGCCCACAAGCTTGTAGATCTGCTATTTTTCAATAGCTAAAGTATTACATAATGCTTAGTTAAAACACCAAAAGGGGTTCCCGCCCAGAATCAATGAGCTGGCCCTTAATGGAAATGGAAACTTAACTTGACCTGCAAAGCATACTTGTCAACCGTAATGATTAACCTATACTGCCACCTCCAACAATGTACATACATTCAGAATCATTCTTTACCTCAGCTGGAATTTCAGACAATGAGTTGGACAAGTCATCTTCCAGGAATGGGTAAAATGTGTTTGGTTGGCTTTTAGTTACAGCAGGTCTCTTGGTAATATTTGGAGAAGGGACTTCAGAGGCCCCTAGTGCAGTGGGGCGATGTGGAAGGGCAGGCGGCACGTCATCCTGTGGTTTTCGTTGACTGTTATGTGGATGTTGGAAGATATTAACTCCATAATTCAGTGGTTGCCTTTGGGGAAACAGGAGCTCAGCATAATCAGCTCCATCCTTTGATACCTTTAATATTAACAAAGAAAGAGAAATGTTGTGTTGACATTTTTGAAAATGCCTCCGTTATACAGTACTAGAAGCATCTGGTGGAAAAATACAGATATGTATAACTAACATGCCTTATCAATGCCTTATATGCATTCCTATAATCATAGATTAGACTAAACTAGTTTAGTGTGTGCCCAGGGTGTCTCATACCCCGAATTTGCCACTACAGTGTCACTCGTTTTTACTAATAAGTGTAGGCCCGTTCCCTGAACACATTATGATTGACTGTCATTCGTGGATAATGAATACACTTACAGTACAGTATGTGCATCCTTGGTGAAGTGTCTGTCTGGCCTTTTTGTCTTATTTGACTAATGGATTGAAGAACTATTCTGAATTTAGGCCAAAACAAACACATTGTGTGATGAGAAAGAAAATATTCTCACCTGTCCACAAGGAAGAGTCAGTAATTCATTGAAAGGCATCATGGGAGTCCTGCGGTGAAAATCCACCAAATCCTGGAGAAAAATGTGACGTTTATTCTCTCCAACGATGACATAATACCCATCCATCAGGGCATCTATCATGAAGTGCCTACAGCGGCCGTCAGCGCTACAGGTTTACATGAGAACACACACACACACACACACACACACACACACACACACACACACACACACACACACACACACACACACACACACACACACACACACACACACACACACACACACACACACACACACACACACACACACACACACACACACACACACACACACACACACACACACACAGTCAGGAAGAGGAAACAGAACAGGACTTTGAACTGTAACACTGAGCAGGGGCGAGGTGACTCACACCAGGGAGGATTTGTTTGTAATAGGTAGGGATGCACCGATCCGGCTTTTTGGCATTCGATACCGATTTCGATACATGGGGGTCCAGTATCTGCCGATACAGAGTACCGATCCGATACCCCCCACAAAGAAACGTAATAACCTATTAAGCTGTATGCCTCACTGTGTGGAGTCTGGAATCATTATTTTGTGTAAGGCAACATCAAGGCTTGACTTAAACATTACTTTCCCAACTTTGTAAAACAAAATGTAACAAACACAGATATAAATGCACTGAATTATTTATTAAATAACTGTGCAACAATTAGACCAGGTTAATGTGTGCGCAGGCTAGCCTGGCTGCATTCCACATGTTATACTGTCAATACTACACTGCTGTGTCACAGAGGAGGTAGAGTTGTTTTCATACTGTAATTACACATAATTATCGGATCGGATCGGATAATGGATCGGCCACCGATCCGATAACCGATCTAGAATTTTAGCCTGGATCGGCGCCGATCTCCGATACGAGTATCGGATCGGTGCATCCCTAGTAATAGGCCTTAAGATCCACGCTTAAATGCAAAAGTGAATACCGGTATGTTCTAATAGTATACAGTAGGTGTACCTGCCATGGAGAAAACATGTTATTTATCATTAAGTGTTATAAGGCTGAGTAAGAAGTTCTTTATCCTACAAAACATTCACCGATATGAGAGCGTGTACCCAATCCGGCTCTCACTGACTCGGATGAGGAAATAGCCTGGAGGCTTGGACAGCAACAGCTCCTCTGCGGTCCTGTGAAAGACATGAAATAATATTTTCTTTAAGGCAGCTTATACCTTAGCAAGAAAACTCATTGCACACATTTTAAAACATGGCCCTCGTGATTCCTTGTTGTCTGCCAAGCATTGCAGATGGCAGACAGTGATACGCAGTCATTTGGAATTTTGCTGCACTTACTTCCTGGAAATAATACCATGGAACCATTCTGGAATTATTCCATTCCTGATGACAGAGTGGAGTTGAAACTGTTTGAACCAGGTAAAAACAGAATGGTGACCCTCCACCCCGTCCATTTCCACAAAGGTGTCCTAAGAGGAAAACAAACAGTTAATTTGTGGTTTAGCAACATCATAACTACTAGACCAGGCAGATAAATATATACCTAGACATGTCTCAATCTGTGTCAGTGTGCACACTAGTTTGCAAAAATAGCCCATATGTTGCTCTGTAACAGGTGAACTGCCAATTAATGTCACTCATTGATGTGATGATTGTCACACATGGAACTGGCAATGGTGATATAAGAAAATGTATTATGAGTTGTCTTCCCATTATCATCCAGTGTTATTCTGTCACACAGTCGATGTGAAATCGTGCAAACATTGTTCCTCAATCCATAAATCAACAAAGAGAAAGAGGAAAGACCACATGTTCCTGTTGTACCAACAAGTATGCTCCACAGGTAACATTTAATAAAAGATCATGAGTGAAAAATAGTTTAACACTTCAATTTAGCAGAAATTAAAAAGGCTACAAATTCTAGTAGTAGGTTATTAGGTTATATATTATCGGCAATGAGTAGAGGCCAGTCCACACCAATGATTTGCGACGCAACTCTGTCTCCTTGCAGTTGCAACTACTTAAAAAACTGTTGCAAGTTGAGAGTTGTGACTCGTTTACAAAATGTAGCCTATGAACATTGTATTGTATTGTATTGTATTACATCGTGTCAGCTTGTGCAGTCATATTTCTGAATGTCAATGTTCAATTAAATATAAAAGAAAATGTTTCAACTGCCATAGTCATATTAAGTGTAGGCATGTTAATAGAGACCCGTTGGGTCCCTGATTAGAAAATGTTCTGGAATGTGACATTTAATAAAAATTAAGAGAAAGATGATAGCATACATCCTCGACACCAAGGACGATAGAGATAGAGAATATGTCACACGTTTGGTTGATGTTGACAGAGGAAAGTCTAGTTCTTATGAAAATTAAATAATGATAGTGTTGCTGCTACTAACTATGTAATAAAAAAGGATTTGCTGAAATATTTAAAACCAACGTAAAAAGTCGTTCAAGGCTAAATTCATGCCTGTTACTGAAAATGTACACACACACACACGTCTGCTAGTCACAATGTGGGACAGGGTCTGAATTTGTGGGAGCCCTTAAAAGTCTTGGAAATGAGGGACAAAGGGGGCAAAGACATCTGGTCAGTGGTGGACCACTGGTGGTGGTTACCCTACACACACACACACACACACACACACACACACACACACAGTGCTGTTTATTTTATTTGTATCTACATTGCCTTTATTAAAGTATGTACCGATAGGCTAAATCAATAATAAATAATAGTTAGGCCACATTCCCAAAATAGTATTGTTACATTGGAATAGGCTAGTAACAAAACGAGCATAAATACGAGCTAGGGCATCTTACTTGACTTACTACTTTACAATGTTTGTTTTAACTGGGTAACACCTGTGCAACAACTTAAAAGATACATGCCCCTTAATTATTTGTTTGATAGTTTCTTCATAAAGCCAAACAACAAACTTCTGCAAGTTTAGAATATGTACAGACATTGGTTGGTGACTCTTGCAGTCAATAAAGGATATTATTTATTACCCTTTAGATTAGAACTTACATATAGCAGCATTCTAGCACCAAATAATAGCATAATAATAGCATTCCAAATAACAGCAAATATCTAGGAGTGACAGAAAAGCCAGAAACTGCGAAATGCTTCAGTAGCCATGTGTTAATAAACTACGTATTTCTAAATGTAATAATACATCTCAGCTATACCAACTATAGCGTCTCTAGGACTTACCTCGTGCGTGAAGTGTAGGTAATGAGTTGACAACCCAGCAGTTCTTTGAATTTCAACTCAACAAACTGCTATCATTATCACCCATCACCTGTGGAGGGCGGAGTCAAACTTTCTCACGCGAAGATGAACCGCTCTACAAGCTCACAACGCGTCGCGGTGAGAAGCTTTGTGAGCTTGTAGATCGGTTCATTTCAACACGCGATCGCGTCGTAGAAGTCACAGTGCTGTAGGAGAATAATGAAGTACAGTAGACATTTCAGGAGTGATTTGCAAAACAAAGTGGCTACGTCAGTGATGTCCTATTCCAATGACTATAACAAGTCACATATGCATTTTATAGCCCCCAATACGATCCCTCAGTAGTCAGTCCCTATATATACGCTCATTCTGTAGCTCCGAGATGAGCTACAGAATGTGTAGCCTAGGGACTGAGGGAACGTAGTATATTGGGGCTACACTTTACAGTGCTCGTCATCATTCATCATGCCGTTCTGTTCTGCCGTTTGTTGAGATCTATACCCTTTTAATAGTTGTTTAAATCAGAAAGTTGTTAATTTAAAAGCAGTCTGGTTTAAATAATGTTCAAATGATTTCAGGAATAAAGTGGTTATTCTCAGCATTGTCTACCAGCTCTTTCTGACCACATAATACAGAAATGTAGGCTAAAAATTAAGAAACTACACATTTTTAAAAGAATCTCATTTTAATAAATCAACAATAGAACATATCTACAAAAAGGTGTAGATCAATAAGATTTATGAAAGTACAGTACAATCATTGTATAACGTTTATTTACAATTGTGGAAAAAAGCTAATCTTTCCCATGAAACTCACCAATAATCAGCAACACAATCCAAATTTAGTTTTATCCAGGGATTACAAAGGAGATCTTCACATAAAAACCACAAGATTTAGAACGTGGAAGAAATTACAAGAGACTAAACCTCTTTCTGTAAGTAAAGCCCAATTAAAGTGTGGACAAGCCACAGTTTAGCCACCTGGATTAGTCTGAATGTGAGAAACAGCTGGCTTAAACAGTAGGTGCTGAAAAGTCTCACAGGTCCAACAGAGTTAACAATGATGCCATTGTAATGATCCCCATCCACAGGTCAACACCTTGGTGTTTCATTAAGGGATTCTGTTGACTGACTCGTAATCACAATTAGAGAATAGTTGCAAGTTGCAACATCTCAGGAAGCTCACACCGTCATAACTCTGATGTGAATTAAAGGTTTTCCTATGACAATGCAAACAAGCTCCACATTTAACACAAATGAACAGAGATCAAAGAAAATAGGGAGTGACATATAGGCAAAGAGCCAAAGAAAATAAAGCTAAATGTGAATAGATCCTCCACAGTTATAATCTCAAAGAAGCTTGTGATCAAGTCAGATGTGCAAATCTTTCAAACGTCCTGACTCCTATCGTCTCTCGAGTCTGGATGCATAGTTCAGAGGGCCACGGTGGACCAAAATAAGATGTGATGCCATTGAACTGGAGCGAGCTCAGAGGAAGCAAAGTACAACCCTGCTTGGGCTTCTCAAAAGCATGTTTTTTTTTTGGGGGGGGGGGGGGGGGGGAGGGGACTTTGCCAACACTAGTAGATGGAAGAGTTGTGGGCCTAAAATATTCTTTAAGTAGGGGAAAGAAATCCCCTGCCTTAATTATCGCAACACTAACATCACCTTCACAAAAATATGTCAGTGCTAAGATGTTTCAGGAAGCCCAGCTGTGCTCTTACCAAATAACTTCAAAATACCAACTAGCGTAATTGGTGAACAAAAAAAAACATTGCATTGTGTCTGTGTGTGCTTTCAACAAAGTATTTTAACAGACAAATGAAGTGTACAGAACCCATGAAAGAAAACTGGAAAAGTGCATAATAAAGAATATAAAATGGGCACTTGACTAGCGCCGTTTGTCCATTCCATAAATACTGTTACAGTAAAGACCCTTTTTCAAAAGCCCAACAAAAACAGTTGCATACAATTTCCCACTGTGAACTGGAAGAAACGTATTTAAACAGTGACGTTAACACCGTGGCTCCCTCTGTCAGCACAGTTATGCAGCTGTAATGCCGTCTGAGGGATTACCAAAGAGAACAGTGCTGCTAATCCACGAATATTCCACTTTACCTCGCATTCACAGGACTTAAAACCCCAAATAAGCACAATTACAAACTCCATGCTTACCCTATTTTTAAGCTACTTTTTTACCCAAGACCCCTGCCTCAATACCTGTACGTGAATACTTGACATAATAAGATCGCACAGATACAGATAGCATTGCACACTTAAAAGACCAAGAGTGTCACTACCATGATTGGAATGTCAGTTTTTACAGAAGGAAATTAATGAGTAGGAAATGAGAGCAAATGTTCCACAACACAGAACAAAGGGTGAACAGGAAAAATGGTCTGGCACCAACCAAATGCATGTATGCATCTGTGCCTAACTTGATCAAAAGTTAGATCAATAGAACTTACAGTAAAATCAGTGTGCACATGTATTATAATAGCTAGTGTGGTGATACGTAGCTAGCACCATACTGTGGTCTTATCAACTCACGTACAGTAAGTCAAACATAGAAAATAAATTGACAAATGAGGCCTGCTGTTATGATGCAAAATATGGGAATCCAGTGTGCATAAAGGTAAGTGGTGATAAGCAGCCAAGCAATAAGCTTGCACTAAATAATGCCAGTGAACGTTAAGAGAAGCCGGTTAGGCATCAGATGAGCTCATGTTCAAGACAAACAACCTTTAAAACATAAAAAAAAAATGTTGCAGTGGTTTCAGTTACAAAGAACTATGGGTAGTAAGAGATTTGTTCATTTCCTGCTAAATACCATCAAGGTTTCTCAAAAAACACTTCTTAAAAAATAAAACCTATGAGGTCCTGTGAAAATTGTACATACAGTAACAGAGGCCACAAACTTGTGCATATAAGCACTGAAAGAAGCACTTTCTCAGACAACCTCCTTATTTTTTCAATGGTTAGAAATAAGCATGGCGTTTTAGGACATGGATAAACTTAAGGAAAACGGAAGACAAGAAAAGGAGGAGTAGAAAGTGACATGGAAGAAGGGATCTGAGCATGCTACGTCCAGTTCTGTCCAGTGAGGGACATAGTTAAGGCCATGGTGAATATTGACACTCCTCTGTCCCCTACTCACAGAAGTGTGCAGCGGAAGAAACTGGGTTTCTTGGGCTGTTCTGTTATCTTCACCCCTTGATTGCTGCCCTGTGGGTTGTTGCCCTCCTGAAATACACACAGATAAGAGTACATGCAAGAAAGAGAAGAGTATGAACGTAACAGCACACTAATTAAAATCACTGGCAGATTAAAACATAATATTTGAGTGTCATTCTCACCAGCTTCTTGTCCATTTTTGCCTTGATGTCTCTGGCAAGAGTCAAAAAGGCCTGCAGAGCCAAAGGGTAAAAAAGCCTGATATTAGCAAATCACACATGGTGGTGCGAATGAAAATCCTGGGTAGTGAGGCTAATAGTGGTGAAACCCAGACCAAATACATGAAAGGAAACTTGTTTGTCTTGATATTTTTTTAGGATAATAAGTAAAATAAAATAAAGTAAAGTAATCTCAGCCACTGCTCAAATGTAATTTCAGAACCCTGCTACAGACTAAGAGAGAAGTAAAAGACTTGAACTCACATTCTCCACGTTTATGTTGGCCTTTGCACTGGTCTCCATAAACTTGATACCATACTCCAATGCCAGCTGACAGCAGTAGAGATAAGAAACAGTGACACTGTCAGTACAAATATAGAAGTACAATTGTGAATAATTAATTATACAATTAATTAACAGGTCGTTTCGAGGAAGCAATCAGATTGGTTGAAACAGCTTCTAGCCGTTCCTTAAACCAGCACAAAGGAACCCCTAATCAAAACAAAGATTTCAGCTGCTTTTTCTCTCAGAGCGCAGCAGACTAGGTGGCTAGGCTAGCTAGTTTCTTGGGACATGTGTGGTTGTAGTGACTAAATCTGTCATTAAAAATATTAAAAAATTCGGCGATTATCTTAGTTTTAAGGGTAATTGCAATATTACACTCAAGGGTGTAATGTTATCATCATTAATGCACATTTTGGAACCTGCCCGTTCCTACGGCACCGCAGGCGTGCATTAATTCAACGTTTCAATCACTGGGATCTTCTTCCTTCTGTAATGCCGTTTGTCCAGCACCTGGGCTAGAGTGGATGTGCATGTACTCACCATGGTCACATCTAATCCCTCTATAAAAATAATAATAATTGCTCAATACCAACAGCCAGTCAGAAAGTGTATATAGTCAATATTTCAGGCCAATAAAAAATATATTTCTTTCCCACTTTAAACAAACCGTCAGGACTACAATTTAATTCATCATAGATGACTGGCGTCCAAGTACTACAGATGGGTACTGCATTAAGTATGAGAACAAAGGGTACTACACTAGTCCAACAAATTCTATTAACCCACCTTCTCCCCTCTGTCCTTGGACACCTGCCGTTTGTCATTGACGTCGCATTTGTTCCCAAGGACCATCCTCTCCACATCTGCTGATGCATGCTGAAAAGGAAAGGAGGTCATGGCAAACAGACAGGAACAAATTAAGTGACAACTGTAGTTTATATTTCCGTGAATTAAAGCAAAATAAAATCTCACGACTGAAAATGTTTGCATGACTAAAGTCCTAAATGTGCGATTTGTGAGACAGCATGAAAGGAACTACCCACACTAGAGAAACACACTTAAAGAAATCACAGATTGAGGCTATAACCATTGCTTTCATTATGAGATATCCGACCGAGACTATTACAGATTTTATAGAAGATGCATCAGATCATATTGCATGTTTTCGCTGTGCAACATGCCTCCAAAGAAGACACGTCGTCGTCTTCTATGGAATCAAAAAGACTGAAATCAGTCGTGGCGACTGAGAACTTTAATTAATGTATTTGTGCTTCAATTACACAGACTTAAAGGAAAAGGAGACATGGCAAACAGACAGGAAATACTGTATGTCACTGTGACTAACAAGTAGAAACCACGTGTACACACTGGGCAAGAACTGCTACTGAAAGTGTCTAAGCAGGAAGTACAGCCTAAGGAAGTTGCGTTGATGCTGCGCAGATCGGTTTACATTACTCAGGCAGGAAAACAGTCTTGTGATTGGTCAAAAAGACAGCTTCCGACGAAAGTACATTTAAGTACTCACTTTCATGTCTACCTTGTGATAAGTACTCCCTGTGACATGAGAAAATCCTGTGAATGAGTTTATAGGAATGACAACTACTGTATATAGGTGGTCACACACACACACACACACACACACACACACACACACACACACACACACACACACACACACACACACACACACACACACACACACACACACACACACACACACACACACACACACACATTACCTCCTCTATGTTCCGTATCCAGTTCTTGATGTTGTCAAATGACTTCTCGTTGGTAATGTCATATACTAACATTATTCCCTGGAGAATTCACAGATGGTAAACAGTTAAAAATGGGTGGTTTGATCCAACCAATGAAAAGGAAAATGAGGGTAAAACAATTAAAACATTTGATATGGACCATATAAAGTCAAGCTTGAATGAGTATATATTCTTTGGAATCGTCATAAGTTTAACTAAATATATTTGTTTATGTAAAACTGAACTAACCAATTTCAACCAATAATATCATGAATCATGGCTCATTAATCTTCTCATCAATCTTCAACTTCAAACTGAAATTCTGTGCATTAAGATATGCTCACTTCACTTCAACCTTCAAATCAAACTCCTCCCAAAACTCATTTGGAAATATATCATCATCATATCATACAGAGTTGAACGCTCTCAAAATGCTTTATGTGGACTTTTCATTACTATTATGGCTATTTGTGGACAGCATAATGTGAAACAAATTGAAATAGCAAATTGTAATTTACCGGTAGTGACAAAAGAGACTTATGCTGGCATGACATTAACATCATTATAGAGTCCTGGCTGTATTCCATGACAATGGATTGAACACACCTCTAATGTTTAGGTATGTAAACACAATGCAGGGCATGATCATGCAAGGAATGTAGAATTAACTATGGCAATGAGTTGGGGCTGGCACTGGAACTGGCAACCAATGCCATCCATTTAGTTCCAGTTGACATAGTATTGTTACTTACCATGGCTCCTCTGTAGTAAGCTGTAGTAATGGTCCGGAACCTCTCCTGTCCTGCTGTGTCCCTAGAGGGAAAATATATATATATTTAAAATACGTATTTATGAAACTAACCCATGTCACTGAATGCATTTGCTGTCTAGATGTCTGGTAAACCTGCCCTGGCTGTAACCTGGGACATGGATATATCACAATGATTATGTGAACATCAGATGGATACAGCAATAATCTGGACCCAAGTGGCCTCAAATCATAATTATATTAAATGTCTCCCCCAGGTATCCTTTCAAGCCTCTCGCAAATTGTGTGTGTGTGTGTGTGTGTGTGTGTGTGTGTGTGTGTGTGTGTGTGTGTGTGTGTGTGTGTGTGTGTGTGTATCATGTGAAATACTTGACCTCTGTGTGTACAACAGAAGGCAACACACTAGTATCCATTTTAGGGAAGACGGGGATGAAGGGAAAACGTATAGTGCATTGTACAGTCTAATTAAAAAAAGGTATATGAATTAAGCACAAAGGTTACATTTCCCTTGTGGGGTGCATTACCCTTACCATATCTGTAGCTTGATTTTCTTCCCATCTAATTCTATTGTTCTGATCTTGAAGTCAATACCTGAAAGACAGCACAGCACAAGCAGAAGCAGGGCATTATACATTTCCTGTTCAATTGATCGTGTTCATGGCAAAGACACAAAACAAGCTGGATTAACTGGATTTAATAATTTCGCAAAGTAACACAAAGCCTTAAATCAGAAGTCATGATTTATGCATTGTGTATTTCAGAACAGGATGGGCTGTGTCAGTGAATAAGAACGGCTAACCAAGTTAGCTTACTGCTTACAGCACTTGAGATCACTTGACTTGACAGCTTTGTACCCTGCTAGCTCAGCTGGTACCCCACCCAAGAAACCGTACAGAAAAGTCTATGTTTACAGACCTATGACTGACTAACGTCTTTGACTCGTTTACAATTCCGCATATAAAGTGTGACAGTGTCTTCGCTCTCTCTTTTCTAGATGTACTTTGTGACAAGCCGCTTCCTGTAGCCTCTGGTTTATAACGAAAGGTAACTAACTGAAAAAAGTTAGCAACAAATTAGCATGACGGGATGGGCTGACTCTGGTGCACTTTTTCGGCCAAGACAGCAACACACAATTCCCATTTTTTTTTACCAACCTATGGTGGAGATAAACGTTGAGTTGAAGGCATCTTCTGAGAATCTGAATAGCACACAAGTCTTTCCGACGCCCGAGTCGCCGATTAAAAGAAGTTTAAACAAGTAATCGTAAGTCTTCGCCATGTTATTAGCTATTTGCGGATATCCCGCCCGTCAGTCTGTCTACATTCAAGGAGGCGTCACCGCATGTCAGTTTATAAGACTGCTGATTGGTCGAGCGACACGTCGATCTTGTCTGTCGTCGTGGCCCCGGAAACCCAGCATGCCCGAGTTTACGCTTCGCCCGATCTACAAGACCAAAAATCGTCGCATCCGCGACGTGTTGTGGGCTTGTAGATCGGCTATGGTCGTCACGCGACGCCGTCGTACGGCGAAGTAAAAACCCGGGCTTCACTATTTCCTCCGGAGTTTGCTCGGTTTTATCTATGTTTTTATGTACTTGGTCTCCCCGGCCTATGGCAATTCACTGAATCGTTTTAAAACGCAAAAAACAAGCCAGTCCATGTGAAGGATTTTGATGAATTGATGAATTGAACAATGTGGACCCTGTTGTAAACAAGTGTAATGCTTAATTGGGTCGTCCACTCACAGTTGACAGTCTTTGTATTGAGTTTGTGCTTAAAATGTACTGTAAATTCTACAAACTGTTAATAAATATTTCAATCAATCAATCAAAAAAGGAAATTTAATGCAGTTGTCTTTTATGGCATGTTATATTATTGTGTGCTATCAAACAATGACTCCGCCTGCTCGGTAGCCACTCATTTAAATACAAACAGCTGGCAGATGTGTTGTGGGAGGATCCGTTCATTTGCTTTTTGTTAGGTTTCAGCTTTAGTGCTGTCAGATTCTCACTTTGCCGATTTGGAAGTAAAGTAACGTTTTGAAGAAAAATGCCTGTGAGTAAATAGTTGTTTGCTTTATATAGCATACTGCCTACAAACATCTTGTTCTATTTGAATTTGTATGTCTATATTTGTATATATTTTGTTTAGTTTAAAATATGGTTTAATAGTGTAACTGTAATGATTACACTGTACTCTTTGTGGAACTGTCAGAAAACTTTGGGGTACTACTGCATGACGTTTGCAACACAGTCACACACACCTCACACTGTCTGTTCTATAAAAACGATGCTGCTGTTGGGTCATGCCTAGGCGAGGTTAGGTCATGCCTAGACATGCCACCCTGACAATTCTCTCCTTAGACAGTAGAGGGCAGTCTAACTCCAAAATTCAACTTGGAGACAGTGTGACTCATTGGCTGTACAGTGTACACTGACTGTACAACAGTATTACCACTACCAGGGCTAATACTGTATCTAACATATTCATTGATCCCCATTCGTAGCTGGCCAAAGACCTGATGCACCCCAGCCTCGCAGAGGAGAGGAGAAAACACAAGAAGAAGAGGCTGGTTCAGAGTCCCAACTCTTACTTTATGGATGTCAAATGCCCAGGTGAACAATACTGTGTTTTTCCCAGAGATCACCAGTGATTATATTCCCTCAAATCCAGACAGACAAATCAAACTTGTTTTCTAAATAGTCTTTCATTTTGCTCAGGCTGCTACAGGATCACTACCATATTCAGCCATGCCCAGGGAGTAGTGCCATGTGGGGGCTGTTCCTTACTGCTGTGCCAGCCCCATGGGGGGAAATGCCAACTGACTGCAGGTGATTCTATTTATTTTGTATTTAGTTTTTGTTAAAAAAGGGGTTTCCCTCACCCCACAGGTTGAAGAACAGCATGTCACACTCACAGTGGACATTCATTGCAGAGCTTGTCAGTGGAAATTACAGGTTTGTGTTTTATAGGCCAACAGACTATCGGGAGATACAATGGGTGACGTCTCAGTTTAAAAGCTCCACAACACCTCATACAACAGTTAGGGTGCAACAGTTACATTTAACTAATACATTTAATAGATTATAATTTATAATCAATAATTTAATAAAATAATCAATTATTATGACATGCAATCTCATTACAGGTGAAAAGTTAATTATATTTTCTGCACGACACCATTGTGCAGATAAAGTATAAAAGTATAAAACAACACTTAATAAGTGGTTGATCCATATGATGATAGCGGTTCTCAACTTTCTCTGGTGCTTGAACTGGCCTACAAAAGAAATAAAGGATGGGAGTGTTATGATAAATAGCTTGATTCTTATCTAAGTACTCGGACCCTCGTCTGGTTCTGGTGTGTGACGACCCGGTTGACATTTCCATGGTTCGGACAGACGGACATACGGGCAGGCCTGCTCGTATGTCCGTCTGTCCGAACCATGGAAATGTCAACTGGGTCGTCACACACCAGAACCAGACGAGGGTCCGAGTACTTAGATAAGAATCAAGCTATTTATCATAACAGGGAGAATGGAAGATTAACATCCCAGTGGGACAGAACTAAGGGCTTGAAAATATGTGCAATGCCATTAGAGTGGAATGTTGTAAAGTTGCGCTCAAGTCATGTTCTGCCTACCTGTTTTTCAGCATGTATTGTTTATTTTGATGTCTAGTTTCAGGTTGCCTTATAGGCTTATGTATATTATTATTTATTGAAGTACGTTGTACATGGAGCTGGATTTCAACAATGTTGTTACCCAAGTGCCCAAGTGCAAGGTTCAACCATTTCTGTAGCTGACAGCGCTGATGGACACGTGTTGACATTTGCTCAGATTTGGCTCTACGTTGTGCTTTTTCTACAATTAACCTAACCTGAATTGTTCCTCTAGGTTGCTCCTTCAGAAGAAAACAATGCTAGGCTGCTCCTTCTGAAGAAAACAGCACTAAGAAGAAATACACCCAGGCCATTGTTTGGCATCAAACATGCATGGACCATGCTTAAATGAGTTGTTTTGTAGCATTCTCTTTATTGTACAAAACATGCACTTGTATACTGTCTTTTCTTAATCACACTAACTTGGAAAAGTTTAACCTCAATCCTTTATATTGTAAAGATCTTTCTTTGATTTAGGATTACGTTAAATTGAGAGTAAACGTATGATAATATCCGTAATATTTATGCTATGTAAGTGTTGTAAGATTTGACACAGAAGTATTGTTGAATGGTTATTTTGTATGCCAATAAAATATCAGTTTTGTTATAAAAATACAAATGGTAAAACAAATCACTAAAGTTGTTTTGTAAAAAATTTATTAAGTTGAAAGTGGGGGCAAGTGAATGAAATGCTTCAAAACCAGATACAGAATGTTAGGCTTTTCCATGGCTTAAAAAAAGAGTGAAATACAACCATGATCATCTGCAACAACAAATATAATATTTTATGGGTTTATAATCTCTGGCATGTGTATTCTTTGGTTTCAAGAGTTCCCCTGCCAAAAAGTGGTGTAACAATCTGAACAAATAACTTCTCATTGACCATACCTAACGTTAATCTACTATATACAACAAGTATCCACGGTTTACAAAACTTGACTCAGCCTCCAGTGGTTTTAAGGTTCATTACACACTGCAAACACCCTGAGTGATAATTTAACTTGGAGAGAGTGGTCCCACATGTCCATTTTTGCAATCCAAGTTAAATTAAAAACAAGACATTGCAGTGTAATAAGAGCATATAATGTAATGCTATTAAATATAACTCAGCCATTACAGGAAACATCAGTGGGCAGGTCAATGTCATGGAAAGGTAGTGTTTTGAAGAAATATGATAAAATATGTTGGTGCATGACACATGCACATATTGGAAAAAAAAGCTTTTGACATACTGGATTTGCATAGATTGTGTTCATCTTGTACAGATACTGCAGGATCATGAGGGGCAGTGTAATTTTTGCTTCCACTTTTAATGTATGAAATGTGAATGAAGAATTTGAAATGGAATGTCATGCGCAAACATCAGATAATATGTATAGCATTATTTCACAACGAGCACCAGAGATGAATGCATATTTTCCATATCCATATGACCGTAATGTTGTTTACACAGATTTATTAAGAATAGAATAACTGCCAAGATGGCATAGAGGAGCCTGTGATCAACATCAAAGTTTGTTTTGCATGTAGGTAGTCTACCACTATCCTCATTTAACACCACTAGATGGCACTTGTGAGCCACACTAATGGCGATCAAGCAAATGTAATCAATTCTATAAAGTATTCTACAGTATAAGCTTTGAAAATGTGACACTAGAAAAAAGGTTTATGCTCTTGAGTGACCAGATCAAAAGGTAATGGGTGTTTTGTAAATATATTCTTTGTCCATTCTTTATACAAAAGTGGTCAAAAACAGTTCCTGATAGAGAAATTCTGCAAACATAGGACAACATACAAAAATGGTGATGTGTTCTGAATGATTTTGTCAGCTTAACAATGTCATTGCAGAAATAAAGTGGTGCCTTAGAATGAAAAAATAAAAACTTAGGGTACTAAGTATTAAGTTAATCCCCTTCTCCCTAGAGAATAAGACTTTACAGCTCAAAATGTGGAATGGAGTTGAACATTGATGGAATGTAGCATCTAATCCTTTCTGTGCTTATAAGCTGTTGAGCTCCTGCAAAGTCTGGTCCAGGACTTGATGCATGCCCAGATTCTCCTCTTTGGCAAATGATAGTTTTTCTGGAGAGAAAGGCACAGAAAGAGAAATGTTAAAACACAATAAAATAATCAATATCATTGAAACAATTAAGTAAGAAGCCTAAGGGTGAGGTTGCGTGAAGCCTAATGGCGAGGTTGCATGCACGCATCCGCCTCGTTGACGGCAGACTGCTGGGCGAGCGCTGGCGCTATGCCATGGGGCATTGGGGGGTCAGATCAACACGGAATGAATTCTGTACTGGCCATGTAATTACAATATGTTTAAATATTGGTTAGCTAACAGGTAACGTATGTATATGTAAATGTAAGTTGTAAGTTGAAAAGTAGTGTGGTTACTTGGGTTGTTTTATGCGTATGCCGTGGTACTGATTTTGAGTGTGATGTAATGAAGATATGTATCAATGACGGGATATAACTGGCTTTCGATGGTGATGTAATAAAGGTAGGTTTCAGATTACATACATGTATACATAGAGGCATTACCTTTAATCCACCCGACACTGAAACATATCTTTATTACGTCACCATCGAGAGCCAGTTATACCCCGGCATTGGTACATATCTTCATTACGGTACTCTCGGAATCAGTATATGTACCACAGCATACGCTTCAAAGCAAACCACCTTACTTGTGGGCTCTGCTTGCACAAGTAATTACAGGGCAGCTTTGTGGATTCGTCTACTTGCCAGCCTCGACATTTCTAATATAAAACCTTTAGGGTACTCAAAATGTCCGGGTTTAAAATGGGGCTCTATAGGCTGTAGTAGACTACCGGTAATTGCGAGAGCAGGTCACATTTACTATGACATCAGGGATCTCCATCCCTGATGATGTCACGTGACGTCACGAAACCTGGGCACCATATATGGGGGCTTTCCCATGTACTGTATTTTGAGTGTCATGTGGAAAACAATATTCTACACTAAGCATGGTTCTTTCACAGTGTTTTGCCTATGCATTAAACGTTTTGCATAACTGCTTTGGTTGTGTTACTGTAAGTTGTTCCACATGCAAAATCGAAATCACACCTGTGTGAATTGAGCGACGCTCTCATCATCATACATCATTCTGTCCAATCACAAATTGCATCCTCACTTTTGTCTTCAATGTTTGTTTTTACAAATTTTTGTCTTCAATGTTTGTGTTTACACAAACCCTCAAAGCTGGACATAGGAGGAGCTAGCGCCCCTCATAAACCCAATTCCATATAATAAAACAGAAATTTGCATGCATAAAATGCTGATTGTTACTCTACATTAGTAAAGTGGTCTACTGATTCATGAAAACCTGTGTATTACCATGTAGAGATCATTCATTGTATTAATTATTTTTAGTGTTGTTATTACGCTATAGAAAAACACACACAGGAATCCATAAACACAACAGGGCATTATTGGACATTAGGGTCATCACAGTGAGGGGCACACTGCACAAATTCATGCTAACATCAAACAAAGCTCACCTTATAAAGTACAACTTGTTGATACTAGGTAATGTAGTAATGTTCTTGGTTGACTGTTTAATTCTATATCAAGCTACAATATAAGTAAAAACAGTAAAAACAGAAAGAAGAAATAAAGTGGCAATGTAGGAAAGGAAAAGATTTTTAATACATTGAATTGAATTATCTTTGCAGATTGTTTTGCACAGTGAGATGGACAGAAGGCACCAAATAAGGAAGAGAGAAAAGGTTGAAATTCAGAAAAGTCTTCTAGGAAAGAGAGAGAGAGAGAGAGAGAGAGAGAGAGAGAGAGAGAGAGAGTCTACAGGGAGGTCATGTCATTGAGGGCATGGTCCAGCTCCTCACTGATGGCCTTATACTTGAGCTTCTGAGCATATAGTTCATCTGGAGGTCAAAGGTTGAGAGGAAGTACAGGCAGATGCCATGGAGAGCAGCAACAGGGCAGAAAGAGAATGACAGATGGAGGCAAAGAGCAACAGAGGAGAGGTAGGAAAAAAAGACAGAACAGGATTTTTAAGATGCAGAAATGTGCTGAAGAATGAATGATGACATCTGTGGTCACAAACATAAAACATGTTGCCGTTGCAAGCCCTGTTGCTGAGTGACAGCTTTGAGCATTTAAGTCTGCACCAAATATCTCATAAAGGGGCCCCAATAACTCCAGATACAAACTAAGTTGCCTGTAGTTCAACATCTAATTCTAAATAATGCTAACCTAAAAACATTTGAGCACATTCTGTCCTCTTTGCAGAACAGGAGAGTGAGCAGACCTAGCCTAGTTGTTCTTCACCAAAGGAGGGCTTTGCACTTGTAGGAGAAAAGGCCACTGCATAGTTCTTTACACTGGAGACCCAGGCTGTATTTTATTAGCTTGTCTTAGTAAGGAGTTTCCATACGTTTGGCAAGGAAACCTTTTCTTTCGAGAGAAAATATTTCCAACCTTGCTGAAACAGGACACCCTGGCTGGGACCCATGTCAGAATGTACTGCGTAAGAATAAGGGACGTTTGCATTAAATGGACATATGGAGGATTGGGTAAGAAGGCCCGACCCCCTTGACCTAGAAGAAACTATAGCAAACTGCTCACTTGGGGTTCCCCAACAACAATGTGTGTGTGTGTGTGTGTGTGTGTGTGTGTGTGTGTGTGTGTGTGTGTGTGTGTACTGTGCTCTCATACCTTCCAGGTCATCAATGGACTTTTCCAGTTTGGCCACTGTCCTCTCGGCAAACTCTGCACGGGTCTCAGCCTGGCGAGGAACACAGAAATAGTTACCTCGGGCATTGCAACAAATTTGATCTAGAACTGTCTGTTGCCTTTGTAATTGAAGTCCTCGCTGCTTGTCAAGTTGCCATGGAACTGAAAGTTTGCATTTTTCTAATTCATCATCCTCAATTTCAGTCATTTGCCATGTCTATTGCAGTCAAAGTTGCTATTAACCCCCACAGTCGTTCTGGGGATGGTGTAGACTGGTGGTTCTCAACCTGTGGGTCCCTATACAAATAGCCGATCTACAGCTTGTAGATCTGCTATATTCACAATATTTATCTGTGGAAACAAGTAAAACTCCTACAATTCCGAGAGTCAGAGTGGGGGGTCCCCAGTTCAAATATGATTATTGTGGGGGTCCCCAATTCAAATGATTATTGTGCGGATCCGTGGCCTATAAAGGTTGAAAATCACTGATGTAGACAACCACATGCCTCCCCTGATACACATGGGGTCGCCAACCACTTAATTTCACCTGTGAGAGGTGAGTTTTTTGGGAGAGCAGTGTGTGCAGACTGCAGAGGTCCACTCCCCACTGTACAGACGACCTGACCAGTAGGAGTTGCTAGTGCAGCGGCAAGGGCATAAACCTCAATTTATAATTTCAGATTTAATTATTGATTTAATTAGATTAACCTGAAAGCATTTTGTAAACTGCAGTGGACACATTTTGCTGGAGGTCAGCAGCTTCAATTTACCAGGAGTAACGTCCAACTGAAATAATTAAATTTACATTGTAGCAAACATAAGTGCAAAGTGAAAACAAACATAGTGTTCACTTACACTGTGAATAATTTGCTCATGCTGCTAATAAATTGAATTAATTGGGCTGGACATTATAGCCACCGCATATTTTTAAAGTGTGCCAACAGTTCCCTATTCCTAAAGCCTAGTAGTGTGTGTAAACACCCAGGAGATTCGTCTCACCTCTTTCAGCTTGTCACTTAGAACCTTGATCTCTTCCTCATACTTGTCCTCTTTTTCTGAGTACTGTTGAAAATCACAGACATGACAGAGATTTATAGCAGAGATGCACGTGTTTGCGAATGGACACAGTGTAGCTGTGTCTGTGAGACCAGATGGTTAATATCTCTCTTGGCCAGGGGGAGGGTAATTCACCTTTGGATGAGTGGTAGGTGTTCCCCAAATGGGAGACCCATTTTGAATCCAGGTGGTTACACAAGCATGTTGCTTCACACTCGTAAGTTCACTTACACGCATGTATTTACACAAAAAAGGCCAGCATTTCAGCAATCCATAATGCCTTCATCCTGGTTTGGGACTAGTCTGACTAGTCCCAAAGCACATTGCCAATTCAGGTATGTGTTTTCTCTCTACATAAGCATGCAACCACACACATATGCATGTGGATACAGACATATGGTATGGCATGGTATCGCCATGGGTATGTTCCCAACCAAGGCAGAGCCTGGCACCGTGATAATGTGAACAGGGCATTTCATGTTTTACTGAAGCAGAGCAATCTTGTGTCAGGGCTTGGCACCCTGTCAGACTGCCTGCCTGTGCCTGGGGAGGAATGTACTGTTCAGTAGAAGTCTGGGCAGGTTTCACTGTGTGCCCATCACTACAGAGTGTTCCAAATAAACCCTCACAGACCAATTTGTTAGATGTTTAGTGATTTCAGTTAAGTGGTCTGCAACCATATACTTATAATAGTTATCAGTCAAATGACCTTCATGTTGAGGTTATGATCTAAACAATTTCAGGAGAAAATAATAGGTTATAGTTGGTTCCACTAGGTTCTATGCACTATTATTATGAAGGCAGTTTGCTCTCTTTAAGGATGAGGTATGCCTCCCTGAAATGACTGTCCCTTCAATATTAAGGATGTTCAAATGACAGAACACAGCAAACTTCTCGTAGTATTTAAAAGTAACTATGTGTTTGTTTGTTTTGCCTTTGTTGACAATTAAACTCAGAAACAAAATTGAACATCCTTCTGTTATTTCAATCTATGTTCTGTTCACACTCACCTTCTCAGACTGGGCTTCTAGGGACTTGAGGTTGTTGGTTACATTCTTTAGCTCTTCCTCCAAGTCACTGGCTTTACTGTCAGGAGGGGGACCACAGATCCATATTTAGCTCTGATGCTGGAATATACAGATGGTTTTGTGTTAAGGTGAAGGTGTATATTGTACTTACAGTTCTGACACCTCTGCTCTTTCCTCAGCCCGCTCCAGCTCTCCCTCTAGAATCACCAGCTTACGGGCCACCTGAAAATGGAAATGTGTTCGTATCATCTTAACCCTATTTGGACAATAGTCATAATCGCTCAGAAGACGAAAAATGCTAGCCAAAAATAGCCAATTGACAAGTTCACAATGCTCTGCATTGCAATTAGCGAGTTTTGAGAGTGTTGATTTGCTATTTTCAGTGAGCAACACCATCATCATACAACAAAGTATAAATCAAGCTATAACTCATCCCTGCCAGGAACTCTTTTTACGTGTATTTATTGAACTCCCAGAGCGCCAAGAACGCCTTTAATGTGTTTTGGGGGTTTTTATTAATTCATAATAGTCTTGCTAAGGGACTGATCGTTATTTATCAAAGGTTGGTATGGTGCAAAAAAGGGGGGGGTCATTAAACTATTTTTTGAGCCTGAGGGGGGGATATGTTTTCTTTTATTTTGGCTTGGGGGAGGTTGTACAACTTTATTTTGCTAAATTTTGTATTTAAAAAAATGTTTAGATTATTTAGTTTTTCATAGTGTTTTACTCCTATCTATATAAAGTTTACCCTGTGTGGCGAGTGTACTTGGTATCTTCCATGTGTGCGTAACTGCGCATGCAAATAGAACAGATCTACAAGCTAACAACGTGTTGCTTGGTGGCGCGTTGTTAGCTTGTAGATCTGTTCTACCAGCAAAGGTCTGACTCAGTAACTGACGTAGCCACTTCAGTTCAAAACAAGGTGGCGCGAGATAGATTGATTCTGCGCCGTTCATGTCTCATGACATTTCCAGTAGAATAATGCAAGCGAAAAAAAATTGAAGTTATGAACCACGGTGTTTGCACTGAAAAGAGCGAGTGTTGTTGGTGTCAGAGAGGAGGAAGATGTGGAAAGCAGACTGGAAGCACCAGCGCTGCTGCTGGTGTTTGGGTTTCACCCAGCGCCGCTTCACCGAGTCAGGAGAATGTCAGACTGAGATGATAATAATAATAATAATGTCGCGGCTGAGGTCGTGGTCGTGGTCACTAAAAACGCCGGGACAACGCTCCACACGTCCCAAACTCTTCTCCCTTCTGGCTCCAAAACTGTGGAATGCACTTCCCATTGCAGTCAGAACTGCAGCATCACTCCCAATCTTCCGCCGTAGCCTGAAAACCCACCTTTTCAGACTCCATCATGGCCCATAGCACTTACCCTAACCCCTTAGATAGAATTTCTGTTGGCTTAGATAGCATTTGACTTAGACTTATAGCATGTTATGTAGACAGCACTATAATTGTATTGTATATAGTCATAGCACGCCATAGTACATATGTATAGCATAGTAGTGAATATGTATAGTTTATTATGTATAGTGTATGTATAGTTTCATCATATAGATATTCCACTGTTTCCTTCTTAGCTTACGCATGTTTCATGATAAATGCTTTTATGTGATGTATTCCCATGCTTTTGTTCTTGCCTAAATGTAAGTCGCTCTGGATTAAGAGCGTCTGCTAAATGCCTAAATTGTAAATTGTAAATTGTGGATGACGTAACGATATAACCTTAGAAGGCTTCTTACAAGTTACTGTTGGTGACTCAAGTTGCTTGTGAACGTCAAGTTCATCCAAATAGAAAGTAGAAAAACATCACAGAAACACCTTGCCTTTATGTTGATGGAATATGGAATATTTTGATGGAAGAGAGTAATAAGAAGATATATTATATATATATATATATATATATATATATTATATTTTGATGGAAGAGAGTATGGAAGAGAGACGCTACCGTCTTTAGACAACGCATCGTCGACATGGTGGCGGAGAAAAGCACAGACGAGACAGACGCTCATTGATTTAAAAGGTAGGGCTGGCTGGTCGTGATGTGCATCTTTGCGCACTGTGCCCCTTGCAATGTTGGTGTGAGTCAGAGAATAGTACTTGGCCGGTGCCAATGATGTAGCCTACTCTTGTCTGCGTACTGGTTGTAATAGACTATAAAGAGTTAAACTATTCGGTGGTGCCTGGCTGGCTAAATGAGCCGAGCAGGCAGTTGATGCCACGCATGGTGTTGCGCAAATTGTGCTTTTCTCTGTGGAGTATGACGCTGTAGTATTATGGTATGCGACTGCGTGACATACATGTATTTATTTAGCATTCATTCATTTTCATCATCCTGGGCTTGGGCACAGAGGCGAGGCGTGCCCACTGCCTTGGCAGCTTGGCTATAGAATGACTTTACGCACGAGGTTCACCTCAAAAATAGCCAATCTAAGATCACAAATTTGCGTCGCGTCATCAGCGTGTTGTTGTGAGCTTGTAGGTCTGCATATGCTATTTTGGAGCATATTTAAATATTTAGTTGGAAGAATGCAATGGCATATCAGTGTTGACCATAATGTAATGACAGATATGGAACCAAATGAACCCCAGACGGCCGCCGCCTAATAAACGATCAGCGTTTACTTTATGCTGCTATACTGTTGGTGTGAATATAAAATGAATATAGTCTATGGTGTTTGGGGGGGGGGGTCATATATATTCTTCCAGTCCCTGAGGGGGGGTCCCGAAAAAATATTTGGAGGCTGGGGGGGGGATGAGGAAAAATAAAAAAATTAAATCACATCTGCACCACCCCCCCCTGGTGGATAAATAACGATCAGTCCCTAATATTTACCGTAAAGCGGTGTTCCCGGTCGCCAGGAAATGCTCAGGCTCAGCTCGCTGTGTTCTGCCTGTAGCATGATGGCCGTCCGCACAATGCTATGGGAGCGTCGATCTTTAGAGATCGTTTTTTCTCAGAATGTGGCTTAGAATGAGGTGGATTGAACAGCGCTGCCGATGTTAGGGGCTCAATACTAAATCGTCGCTACCGCACGGTTACAATATTAATTCTTCTGAAGACTTTTAAATATACGATGCTCACATTAGCTATAGCCGATTTTCGCTACCTGGCTGGTTATGAGCTAACTAAGGGTGCATGGTAGAAAAGTGGTCACCAGCTGGTGGTCACCAGCTGTGTCTTCAGACTCACCTCCTCATATTTGCGGTCAGCCTCCTCAGCAATGTGTTTGGCCTCCTTAAGCTGCATCTCTTGTATCTCCATCTTCTCCTCGTCCTTACATGCCCGGTTTTCAATCACCTTCATCCCTCTAATTGCATAAGAGACGCACAGATGTTAAATGCAAAATTAGGTGGTCATAGACCATGTTCAAGGATGTAAATTATTAATTAACACATTAATATTCATCGTAGAAGGAATAGGCTGATTTGCATTTGATAGCTTGTCACACATCACTTCATTTCACTGTTGTAAGATTATGGTGTACATTGACTTTGAAGTTAGCCATTTTCATAACCAGTTTTAATAGTAGGCTGCCCTTGTTTGTTTGTTTATTCATCATGTTTGACTGACTGAAATATTAAACTAACTAGAGATAAATTAAAACAGACATACAGTCGAGCATGGGAGTGTGTGAGCATGCACACACGCACGCACACACAAGCACATACCCACTTGACTCCATACTATCACAAGACAACTGCAGAGACAGAAAACTGAGGCTGATCCTGGACCAACTGACTCCAGTCCTTCTCTCAATTGTCTCAATTGTCTGTAATTCAAATTAATGTGAACTTGACTGACCTCTCGCTTTCGTCTGCAGCCTTCTCTGCCTCCTCTAGTTTCTGCAGTGCCGTGGCCAGCCTCTCCTGGGCCCGGTCCAACTCCTCCTCCACCAGCTGGATACGACGGTTCAGACCTGCTACATCACCCTCCGCCTGAGAGAGAGAGAGAGAGAGACAGAGAGATAGAGAGAGAGTGAGAGAGAGAGAGCAACAGAGGTCATACACCCATCCAGCCTTACTTTTCCTCTACATCCAACCCATTATCCAACTTGTGTGTACAGGTGGGTTTCCCCCTCCACACTGAAAACAGGGACTTTCATAGTTAAACCCTGGATTGAAGGAGGTTTGAAAATGGAAGAGGAATGGACAGACGAATGCACAGTAAAATCATCAGTGTATATTTAACTCTGAAGAGGTACAAAATCTAACCATTAAGCTTCCATCTGTAAACTCTTCAGAATTAAATTAACCGTAAATTTAATACGGTACATTTGTTAACTCATGTTTGTATTTCCTGTTGTCGTTTTAACGATTGAAAAAACAGTTTAAAAAATGATACAGAATTAAAATGTAATATTGCAGTTGTTATAAACAGGGGTATGAAGGGGAGATAAGAATGGAAACAATAAAACAAAATAAAATAAAGAAGAACCTGCAATTCTGTGTCTATGGCCTATGCCTCTGCAGTTTCCATTTACATCTATGTCTGTCCATTCTCACATGTAGTGAAGGCTTAGAAAATAATTTAATAAAATAAGTTAAGCGTATGTTTAGGAAAAATGGAAGTTCCTGAGATATCGCGTTCACGATAACGGGCAGACAATGCCTCTGGCCACAGCTGACGCCAGCGGAGGCATAATAAAGAGACGGATGAAAGTTCAATGAGCAATTTTAATCTTCTCTGACAGCATGGTGTCATATTTTAGACACTCTCCGGATAACTAACAGCATGAGGAAGTGAAAAATACTGGCTCTTATAGTCTGCCTCTCAGAGGAGCCCTGCTTGAATCTTCAGTTCTTCACCATGACCGCACTCCAGTCCACTTTCCCAAAAGCATCTTTCGCACAGTAGTGTCCATTACAAATGTAACCGCATGGACCATTTGTGACTGACTGAGATTTGTGATTTGACTGAGGGACTGCCATTGGATTCTTTTGAATTTTCGATTTTTTTCATGTCATATGAAAGCAGGGAATCATAGCTTCAAATTGACATATTGTAATATCTTGCAGAAAACAGCGAGTTGAGAAAACAGCCTTGAAAGGTTCATTTCTGTGGTCTCTAACATTACACCATAGCTACATGTTTAAGCATTTATTTCATATTTACATTCGATTTCAGCTCTGACACTTATTTCAGACATGCTCTAGTTATGTGAAGAGTCTGCCTGTGCTATTACCTCATTTGAAGAAAGAAAAAACGTTTTTCTCCACTGGTGAAAAGCTGGAGTTTGTGTGATGGCAGGCTCTCAGTCAAATCTGGTCACATTTATTTTACAAATGTATACATGAACAGTTGAACACTGAGGATTGTCTTGTGCAGACTAAGATTAAGGTTGTTGTTGAGGTAGGATGGTTTTCGCTCGAGGGTGCCTTCAGAAAAGTAGGACATACCTCAGATCCTTTAGAAGGATCGAATTCCAAAATACACAACCTAAAAGAATGCAACCTGGATTCAGTCATTGAGATCGCAATAACACAGCTTATGTAAGTCATTTGATGACTCCTAACTTTCGAAGTATAAAATAATATCACAAACTATTATAACTATACTATAACTATAATAATGTATATGTTTTAGAGCGGTAAAGTTGTTCCGCACTTTCACATCCACACCAGCAGTCATTTTGTGTCACATTACTCAAATTGTAGAAATCTCATCATATTCCAATGAGAATTCACCGCTATTTTGAGACCCTTGTTATGAAGTACAATCAGCTCACCAAAGTCACTACAGTAGTAAGGGCTAGGATGAGAAAGCCATCTTTATCCAGCCTTACCCTCTGTATCAACTGTATAATTACTGAGGTTATGCAAACTCCCCATCACAGTTCCCCAGAGGGCGTGATTTATATAAAATTCAAATAAAGCAGTTGAAATGAAACAGAAAATCAATTGGACAGATACCATCTGTGGACAATGAGAAACTGGGATACCTCTTCTTCTTTGAGCTCTCTAGGGTGACTCATGTTTCATATATCAGTGTTTGAGCAGAGCTGGTTGCATAAGAAAGTAATTGCAGACAGATGGAGAGCGTTGGAAGATCTTTTATTGACAGTCTCACAAGAAACATGAGTATTACAGCTGTTGATTATTCATTTTCTCCCCAATTTAGGCAAATTGACAATTCTCCCCATGTTTGTAGTCCCTGTCATTGCCAACCCTGTCACTGCCAAGCTGTGCCAACCCCTACTTATTCATTATAAGGATGGTGTAGACTAGAGTAGACAGATTTGTGTTCGTTGGAGCACCCGGCCAACTAAGCCAGAGACACCTCGGAGGAGTTGAACCCCTAGTATCCACAGTAGTCTGAGAGAGTTCACTACACTGTCACACATTGCACTCAGAGTCAGATACACTGTCACACATTGCACTCAGAGTTAGATACACTGTCACACATTGCACTCAGAGTCAGATACACTGTCACACATTGCACTCAGAGTCAGATACACTGTCACACATTGCACTCAGAGTCAGATACACTGTCACACATTGCACTCAGAGTTAGATGCACTGTCACACATTGCACTCAGAGTCAGATACACTGTCACACATTGCACTCAGAGTTAGATACACTGTCACACATTGCACTCAGAGTCAGATACACTGTCACACATTGCACTCAGAGTTAGATGCACTGTCACACATTGCACTCAGAGTTAGATACACTGTCACACATTGCACTCAGAGTTAGATACACTGTCACACATTGCACTCAGAGTTAGATACACTGTCACACATTGCACTCAGAGTCAGATACACTGTCACACATTGCACTCAGAGTTAGATACACTGTCACACATTGCACTCAGAGTTAGATACACTGTCACACATTGCACTCAGAGTTAGATACACTGTCACACATTGCACTCAGAGTCAGATACACTGTCACACATTGCACTCAGAGTTAGATACACTGTCACACATTGCACTCAGAGTTAGATACACTGTCACACATTGCACTCAGAGTCAGATACACTGTCACACATTGCACTCAGAGTCAGATACACTGTCACACATTGCACTCAGAGTTAGATGCACTGTCACACATTGCACTCAGAGTCAGATACACTGTCACACATTGCACTCAGAGTTAGATTTAGCACTGAGGATTTTACTGTGCAATTTGGGGGGACATGGGCTTCTCCTCTGCCTTTGGTAAACAATGAATAGCAGCAGAGGCAATAAGAGAAGCATATAAAGGCATTTTCTTTCTGTTGGTCAGGGAGTTTATCCAATAGCCAACCCTCTATGGAGCCACATTCAAACAGAGTTGACCCTGACCTCTCGGATTCAAAAGACTGGACAGTGGACATGTCACACATCTACAGTAATGTATCATTTGATATTCAATTACTGCAGTATACTAACATTCAACCCTACAAACCCTCCCGCTCAGATCAGCCAACGCGGGGAAGTACCCTCACTAAAAACGCAGGGACAACGCTCCACACGTCCCAAACTCTTCTCCCTTCTGGCTCCAAAACTGTGGAATCAGTGGCGTCAACTCCGGGGGTGCACAGGAGCAGAAGAACCCACTGGCAAAATAATAACACAACACAACGGCTCTTTTAAGAGCTAATAGCAGCCAGCCGCAGCGCAAATATGCGTGGCTGCACCCACTGCCGTTATAGGAACCTTCCGCCACTGTGTGGAATGCACTTCCTGTTGCAGTCAGAACTGCAGCATCACTCCCAATCTTCCCCCGTAGCACTTACCCTACCCCCTTAGATAGCACTTTTTGTAGACTTAGATAGCATTTGATACAGACTTATAGCATGTTATGTAGACAGCACTAGAATTGCATTGTATGCACTTCATAGTACATATGTATAGCATAGTATAGTATATTTTCATTTCATTATATAGATATTCCACTGTTACATTCTTAGTTTACACATGTTCCATGATAAATACTTTTTATATATGTGATGTATTGCCATGCTTTTTGTTCTTGCTTAATGTAAGTCGCTCTGGATTAAGAGCGTCTGCTAAATGCCTAAATTGTACATTGTAATGTTGTTACAAATGGAAAGGGACATTTCCATGATTGTACTACTGTTGCCAAGATGGGTTTGTCTTAACTGACCAGCATTAAGAGTTGTGTGTGCTCTCTCACCGTGCCAAAAACATATCTTCATTCTCTACTACAGTGGGGTAGAAGCACTGGACAGACACTATTTTTCCATATAATTGCAGTTCAGTAGCTGATAAGCCATTCATTTGTGACCAGTGAGTCATTCATTATTCAGTCTGTCTGTAAACTAGCCAGTCAGTCAAGTAAAACACCAAAATGTCAGTAAGTTGACGACAGGTCATACTGACAGATAATTGTCACTCAGACTGAGATTTTATTTAAAATAGAGGAGGAGAAGTTTCACCAGAGATCAATGGAGATAATTTACAGATGGGGAAAACTAATTACTATTTGTGCAGACCGCCATTCCATTCTATTGTGTCATATACTGACCATTTTTAATGCAAGTCCGTCATGCCTTCCATAGGCGCCAGAATGGAAAATGAAGTGTGTGTGTGTGTGTGTGTGTGTGTGTGTGTGTGTGTGTGTGTGTGTGTGTGTGTGTGTGTGTTGCGTGTGTGTTGCGTGTGTGTGTGTGTGTGTGTGTGTGTGTGTGTGAGCATTAATAGTGGATTAATAGTGGGGGAGCATTAATAGTGATCTCGACCGCGGTCGGAAAATGATGATGAATAGTGGGTGTGGCCAGATGTTGATGTTACGAGGTAACCAAGTGGACACGATTTTAATTAACTATAAGCACTTTAGTGTGCTAGTTATGACAAGTTACAAGTAAGTAGCTCTGGATAACAACTTTTTACCCACTTATATCCCTCATCTCATCCACATTATGCAAGAGATATGGACAGCAGCATATTGAGTGTGCATGGTGCGATACATAGTTCTATCAGTTTGTTCAAGATGTAGTGCAAACATTATTGAAGGTTTTTGGGTTTGTTTTACACAAGTTAGCCATCTCGCCTCTCCTCTCGCTCTGGTCAACAGCATGTTGCTTTAGCAGCTGGACATTAATGTAATCTGCTCTTGGCTTTGTATGAAAGCATTTTCTGCACAGCCTCCTTTGTGTATCCAACTTTTCTCAAGGCTGTGCACGATCGATGGGTATTTCTTCCAGTTGTTCACACCATACCAGTAGCAATTACGTTCTTTCTGTGCATGTGTTTATACTGTTGTGTGTGACACTGACACACAATGTCAGGGCTCTGAGGCCCGGGCATCCCAGACATACAAAATACGCAAACTCTATACATGCTGTACATATCCTACTGTATACTTCAAATTAACTCTTGCAGCTCAAACCACAAGGGCATCTGCAAATTTGTGTATTAGGAATAGGCTAACCTATTACGTATTACCTAACCTACCAGTTGAAGTTGATCACGGCTTCAACGCAGTAATACAACAGAAGAACGATCGGTGAGAGCAGGCAGTACACAACCATTTAGGCAAAGAATATCTCGAGAAACCCCCTTCCGGCACCCGTCATCTTCTTCCGTCTTTTCTTCCTACTGAATTCTTCTCCCTCTCCCTGGTACTGCATTATTAGCCCCAGCTGGTGGCCAGTAAGGCAGTATTTCATTATACATACAACAGTGTTGCATGACAGAAATAACAGATCTACAAACTCATGACATGCCACGACGTGATGCATCGTGAGCTTGTAGAACACCGGTCACCCCAAAATGACATTATTTCCTTTTAGTTACTCAGATGGCTTGAATACAAGGAGAATTTTCATTTGCACATCACATTCCTTTCTTTAAGCTGCTTTGGGGTGAAGTGAAGTACTCTTTGTACTCTACGTGTCACCGTGAACCCCGAGCCCATGGGACAAATGAGGCAGAATATACTGTATGCGGAGCCTGAAACAACAGATAGTGTTATTTCCTGAGTAAAGCAATGGGCCGGGGAGAATGCCCTTCACATGCAAACAAACATTCTATTCATGAGCTGCAGGTTAACTCAACAGGCAGGCTGGACGCTGTAAAAAGGCACCAGAAACACTCAAGCAAAAATACACAAAAACTGATGCATGTCTAAAAAAAAGCGCATGCACGCATGCACGCAGTTGAATGTCTTTGTATTGACAAGAAACACATAAAACCGGGTGGAAAGAATTTACCACTAAACAAATAGTATAGTTTGTTTGTTTGTGTGTTGACTATATAAATATCAACACACAAACAATGTGTACCTGACTTGTGTGCTCCTGCTTTCTACAGTGTGTGGGGTCCCTTTCATAGACACATGCTAGTCTCTCAAGCCAGTCAACTCTTCCACAACCACTGAATGCTACAGTCTGTAACTCTACCTCACAAAGGTTGTGCTGTCATGTTTGTCATTTCTTTTCGTGAAAATATATTTTAATATACCTTTAAAATATGTATTTTTTAAACTTCCATTTCTGCTAAGCAGCAAGCTAGTTTGATTGATTGATTGAATACTTTATTAATAGTTTGCATAAAAGTATAAAAGAGTATAGACAATTATGGTTAGCCCAGAGGGCTTGTTTCCATTGTGGTCAATCAATGTATTCAATCAATCAAGACACATAAAGAAATACAATAGCCATCAATACTCAGCAATTAAAGTATATTTACAGAAAAACAGGGGGGGGTGGGGGGGCATTTCTTTTGGCAAGCTAGAAGACTTGTGTAGGTCAAGTTGCAAATTGCAGACAGGGGCTCTTTTCTGGTGGTTTTGATAGGCTTAATTCGTTTGGTTTCCAGTACTAGTAGGACATATTAATATGAGTGCAAAAGCGAAACGGAAGTGTGTGGGAAGGGATCATCCGCATTCTATGCATTTTCAGTGCTTCTCATACACAGGCTGTTAGACGAAAGCATTAAAAGACTGTGTGAGCCTACAGTGTGTCCCTGGAGAGATTAGACATAGTCAGTCATGTGTTAAGATTAAGAAACATGTCCATACAGTATGTGTCTTCGTGCCTCCTGGTCTTTCAGCCATGTCCAGAGAAGATAGCTACTTCCTGTGGCATGCATTGCTGCTAGTTGCATGTACAGCAGTGGTCCTCAAAGCTTTTTGTGTCAAGGACCTTCAGATAGACTGAATGAGAATGTACAGTATTTGGCTCCGGACCCCATCTGAAAAGGTTTTGTGCCAAGAACCCCAGAAGCAAAGATCTGTGTTAAAACGCTATAATAACTAATTTGGCTATCTGGCTCAGAGGGACAGGAAAAGCATCTCAGTTATATTATTTCAGCTGAATAAGTGTTCAAGTACTAATAGTAAAGTAAAGTCACAGGGCATACTTCAGATAAGCTCATTCAAAACTGCTCAGGGATTTAAAATACTAAACATAAATCGTATGAATGATGGCATTTGCTTGGTATATTGATGAATGAGTGGTTCTATGGCAAAACATTAATACATTAAGCAAGTTTCTTTTGAAAGAAACTGTGAGTTTTAAAAATGGAGCTAGTAATTTGACAGGAAATCACCCCCCATTAACATCCACTCCTTTCCTCTCTTGTTCTTGAAAATCTGTTATTTTCGGCGAGTGACAAGTATAAATTAGGCTTCAGTAAGTCACACTACATTATCTGGCTGCCAGGGGACACACTCCTTATATGGTAAAACATACACTCTGAAGAATGTTTGTGGCAGAGTATCAGGAAGATGTTAGCAGCAATCACACATGGACACAGACAGACACACACAAGCACACACACGCATGCGTCAGCACACAGACAAACACACATGCATTGCATAGGCACACAAACACTCATACAACCACACACCACACACACACACACACACACACACACACACACACACACACACACACACACACACACACACACACACACACACAGAGAGAAAGAAAGAAAGAAAGAAAAAACAAAACGTAAATGAAACCATCTGTGGGGAATGAGGACAGGGAAAAGAGAGATACCACAGTACAAGAAGCTGCTCTGTTTTACTCGTCCTCACACACTGATCTAGTTAAGAGCCGAGGAGAATAGATGACACGAATCACATAGCCTGGCCTCTTGATGATATCAACCAGGCTAAATACGGTGTAGAACAACAATGATTTCTAATTGGATTAGAAAAAAGGTACGACAGTATTGCATCACCAGTCTCCTTTTAAAACTCTTTAACTGTGAGTGCCTTGCTAAATGACCAATATAGAAGAATACTACAGTGTACACTAGTGGTTGTTGTACCCACAACATAAACAGAGATCGTTCTTTTAGGGTTCTATTCTTCATTCATTCCTATAGTTGACAGAACTTGACACTAATAACCCAAATGTAAATGATCGCTGCTTACTATAGTACGCTTGATTATCTCCCAGCTGAGAACTGGCAGCAGATATTTGATACTGGTCAACATCTGGACTGGAGGAATCTAAATTACCCCCCCCCCCCCCCCCCCCACCACCACCACCACCACCCCTAATGGAGAGTGTATCAAATGCACAGGAGCCTTTTTGGAGTAAACACTGTAAGAGCCAAATTTAAATTTAAATAAACATTAGTCATAATCTAGTCATCACCAATAGCTGTAATCATGTAAATGTGGATCTACAAAGTCTGACAGCGGTAATGGGAAATTACACAGTGCACGGGTTAGCTAGTACTACGGATACAGATCTAGGACTACTTATATTTTTGATCTTTTGTATGACAGGTCATTATCTATGACCCACATGCCATTTGAAACACTGGTGAAGTTACTTTGTCCACATGACACAACGGAACTCTGTGTAGCTGATTCTCCTGAGCAACTGAAGGAGGACTGCAACTATTGATTATGATCCCAACGATTACTTTTTCAATTAATCGAAATAATAGAAAGGCACGTTTTTTTTCTGTTAATTTGTTTTACTTTTTATAAATCAACTACTAAATGTGCGTGCGTGCATGTGTGTATGTGCAATTGTGCATGCGTGCATGCGTGTGCCAATCTGTGGAATGACTGAGATGCATAGTTTGCATACAAAGATGGCTGATTCCAACTTTTCCAAGTGACTGTGTCATCAGCAGATAATGTAAACGGAGGACATTCAACCTACAGTACAAACACAAGCCCGACACACAAAGAATGGGGCCTCTCAATACAAATAGGAATTAGAGAGACTCACTTGAAGAGACCATGATCTCATACCAGTGTTAAGTCATACCTTTTTGGATCTTCTTGAACCCAAGACCATAAGAGGTTGTGAATTCACAGATTGTTAGCAGGAGTGGATAATAACAAAAGCCTAAGTACTGTAACCTGCTGCACCTTGTCAACAAGTCCTTGAATGGCCCAGAAAGAAATCTTTAAGAGTCCAAATAGGATTTATTACATTTTGGAAAGATTTATTTTCCCCCCAACAGGGTTCCCACTTGGTATTTCTATTGAATATTTGTTTCTGACCATGATGCAGGTCTAAATACTTGTGAAGAGAGACCAGACAATTGAAATAAAAGCAAGTCAAGTAAGCATATCCAACTAGTAAAATTGTTTACAGCTCTATGTAGAGTAGACTGACCAATCCTTAGCTACTCTGAAAGCACTAGACTGGCTCAAACCTGCTATCATAGAGCACAAATAGCTGATTTCTGGCACTGCCCAAAGCTGGCTAACATACTGTATCTTGGAAAAATGTCTCCCTGTGACTAACTGATCTCGCCTGCCTCAATGGAAAAACAAGCATCCATAAGAGTCTATAGACAGGCTCATGTATTTGTACTTGAACGTGTTTTAACACAAACTATGTCATCAAATACTGCAAGTACAACACAAAGATCTTAACCTTCCCCTCCATCAATGCAATGTCACTTGATGGGTGACATTTCAAATTATTCAAAACATACATCTAGAGTAGCTAGCACAGACCATACTTATATACATATTCCCTGCTGGTATTTGGAACCCTTGGCTGGTTTAACCAATGAAGCCACAAGCCACTGACATGGGAGTGTTCCACAGAATGCCAGGGACTGCCAAAATGTATCAGCATGTGGTGGTTATATTTGGAAAGTTGAGTTATTCCCAGGAAGAAAGTCCAGCTTATGAAAACAGCAAAACCAGGAAGTAATTCTTTCCATAGAATCCAGTCTGTATCGAGTCTGCCCAGTGTGACAGCTTCAAGACCATTGACCACACAATGAAGTAAACAGATGCAAGCGTTTGGCTAATTTGGAACTCACTAACTGACCAAAATAGTCATCTATAATGCAAACGTTGTTTTTTAACCATTTCCTTTAGCTCTAGCCCACAATATGACATAAAGAGATAACAGGAGTAACATAAAAGAGGGGAATTGTTGTGTCTGGCATTAACAATATATGCACTAATGCTGGCAGATAAAACACACTTTCTCTCAAAGATAAAAACAGGTTTAGGCCCAGGCCGTAGCGTAACGGTCTGGGCACCGGACTGGTGATCCAGTCGCGGTGTGCCGCGGGTTCGACTCCCGAACCCGACACGGCCTTTACCGCATGTCATCCCCCCATCTCTCTCCCGTTTCCTGTCAGCCTACTATCTGTCCCTTAAAAAATCAATAAAAGGCGTAAGCCGCAAAAAAATATCTTAAAAAAAAACAAAAAACAGGTTTATCTAAACTTACAAGAGCAGGTGTGTATAAGTTATTATACACACCTTATAAATGTAACCTCAACGAAAGACTATGGCTGGTTTTCCAGAACGCATTTAGTGTAAGACTTGTAGTGCCATTCAATGGCCTGAGGCCTACCATTCAATGGCCTGAGGCCTACCATTCAATGGCCTGAGGCCTACCATTCAATGGCCTGAAGCCTACCATCCAATGGCCTGAGGCCTACCATTCAATGGCCTGAGGCCTACCATTCGGCTGGGTTCGGGAAACCCAGCCACTGTCAATTATTCCTGGTCTATTAATGAAACATTGCTTTAAATGTGGCTGAAAGGTTAGACTTTCAACATAGATCTGACCAGGATATGTGATCTGCATGGATCAGAAGAACTGGTCTCAGCAGGTCTGGGAGCAACATCTAACACACAACTCTGGACAAACGCACGCACACCCGCACACACACACACACACACACACACACACACACACACACACACACACACACACACACACACACACACACACACACACACGTCTCTATCTTTCTGTTGATCTGGGCTGTAGCACAGGGACAGGAAGTGTTGGGAGTAGAGGCACAGGAAGTGCTGGACCAGTGCCGACAGACAGCATCCTGGGAGGGGCAGCTTGGAGTCCCCAGCTTCCAAACACAGATACCCCACATCTGACTTTTGATTCCCGCCTTGATGCACTCCTCTGGTTTGTACCACATGGTTTTGACTGGTCTGCTTTTCCTTTCCTCTTTTGTGTCTGTTAGTTAGGCCACGTCCAGACAGAGATGGTTTTAAAAATGTCACAGAGTCGTTTTCAAAACGTTTACCGGACACACGGAATCGTCTCAAGAAATATGTGTTTCCACATGAATGAAACCACCTAATACGCCACACAACCACTGAAAACGGCTGTAGTATATATGCCCGGCCTGTAAGTGCTGCCACAAAGCACCATAATGAGAGAAGAAAACATGGAGAGCTGTTCCGTCCACTTGTTGCTGATGGTGGTCGTATAGGAGCAGTACACGTTGCTGTAAAAGTCCTATCGTGCTCACCGCTGATGGGTGCCGCCATCAACCCCCATCACCGTTATTGAGGGGGGGTTCCATGGTGTCATTGGTTCAGGAAAGATGTGTTTGTACACGCGGAGAAGCAAGGGTTAAGTCTTCAGCTTTGTTCACTCTGGGACCCGGTTTAAAAAAATGAGCGCATTCGGTCACCCAAAATGCCAGCTCTGTGTGGACAAAATGGCAATACGATTAAAAACTTTGGCGGATGGTGGATCAATCAGTTTGACAGCAGTAGCATAATCTTGTGCTGTATGATGTAGTTGTGAACATCAAGGAATGGATGCCCCAGTTTCATTCTACTGTATACTACTATTACTATTACAACCAATCAGCTGAGCACATTCCGTGCTCATAGCCTCATACACACAAACACATAGCCTGATTAGCCTCGGTCCCAGCCTTACTCATCTTCGAAGAGAAAAGCCTGGTCACAGCCTAAGGCAGAGACGGTCCGGAACATCCATCAGATGTATTTCCCCCGGATACGATATTTTTCCGACTAATCACAACACTTGTTGTAAAGCATCAACGTAATTTTCTTGAGCGGGACTTCCGCCAAAATACCGCAACTTCTGCCCCCAAATAATGATAGCGTCTACCGCGTAGGTCTTGCCCAGCGTGACAATCACATAAAGCTGTGTATAGCCTCAAAAAGGTGTAACGCAGAAACCTGTGGCCTGTTACCATAGGCGTGCAACGCTGTTTTGTGACATTGTGTAGGAGTAGAGTGGTCCTAATGGGCAAAAGAGGTGGCTGAAATGTGCCTGAATAATACGTTTGATATTAACTGTACAATATGTGAAGACATTGAGGGCGGGATAATATGCCTAGGACCTTAGCAGTGTACTTATGAATAGTCTGTGGAGGTGTGGAGGCAAGTGGAGTGCTGGTAAGCTGCAGCCCTAGCAACCAGACACCACACCAACCCTATTCTGATTCTGGTAGTGACGTTTGGTAACCCTCCCAAATTTGGATATCGGTATATATATTTTTTTATTGATAGAATACAGTAGACAGGAAATGGCGAGAGAGAGAGACGGGTAGTGACACGCAGCAAAGGCAGGAACCAGTGACACGCGGATTCGAACCAGTGACACTCTGTCAGGCATTGCAGCCTAGGTGCCCGGATCGCTACACCAGCGGCCTGGGTCCGGGGCCGGGCCTTTAATATATCGTGAATATATGTTGATTCGTGTTTCGTAGACTGTAAGGCCTATGAACCGTCTTGACTGAGAGGAGGTCTTGGCTGGCGGTCTGTGCTCTCAGTTTGTACATTGCTTTTCATGGAGAATTCTCATTGTTAGGGATGAAACACAGGCAAATTATTTTTGGCTGAACTTTTAACCCTTAACCACCAACAACATAGAAAACGGTTTCACAGAAGAAAGAAAAAACACCCTAAAAAGCATCATGTAAATGAAGTCCATGGATGAAACACATTTGAGTAAACGGGTGTTCCCAAGTCAAGACTATGTCATGCAACTGCAATCTGACAAAGCCCATGGCATTATTGGGTGGTTAAGTAACATCTAAAGAGGCATCAAAACCAAATTAGGAATAACATTAAGTAATTATGTTTAATCCTAAGTAAGAAAGGCGGCCAAATGTGTCTCTGTTGTTGTCTCAACGTATTCAAAAAATGATTCATTAACTTAATAGTCTCAGCAAGGTTCCGGTTTTGATCTCACTCTTGTTCCAATGAAAGAGGCTGTTGTGCCAAGAAATCACTACGGGTTGCCCCAATTATTCACATATGGTAGCCTTGAGGTAGCCAGCCACACTGCTATTCTTGTATGTATAAACATTTAACAGCTTGTGCTGTCAGAAATCTTTATGTCTATGCTTTACGGTTGATATAGTTAGAAACGTGCGTGCGTGCATTCCTTTCTTGTAAATACATACATGTGTTTTATGCCATTGTCCTGGCTCTTAGTACCCTGCATACATCGCAGTTGCTTGCTTCTTGTGATCACCATCTCAGGGTAATCAGTTTGACTTTCAGCCATTCTTTCATTCAGTCATACCTGGCTCACTGGACCATTGTTTACAAGTGTACACAGCAGTGGGTGTAGCCTTAAACGTATACACTTAAAACCTTTATCCCTTGACTAGGATGTATGTTGTTTTGCACTGAAACAGAGTGAGGCCTTTTGAAATGCAAATGCATCACCACAGTGCCACGCCCATACGTTTTCTGTCCACTCATATTTCCCCATAATTACCCCACCACACCACCCCCACACATACATATGGGATGTAACTGGTGAAATAACATTAATTGTCAACTAAATCAATGGTGTCAATGAATGGTGTCAATGGTGTCCTTATTGTTTTTTTTCTATGTCAGTTTTTTTTGTTTGGCTTTTGAAATTACTTCATATATCAGATAGTCTATATATATAATATTTGTTTAGAGCACTTTTAACAAGCATAGAGTGGCAGCCAAGAGCCAAGTCTATGGACGACTGGACGCGTGCCATAATATCTTGTGCCACCCCTTACCCCTTATCCCTAAACTTCAAACATTTTTTACTATTTTAAAACATTTTAAAATAGTACAAATAGCCGATCTACAAGCTCACAACATGTCGATGTAGATCGGCTAGTTTAACCATTTTTAAATGTTTTAAAATAGTAAAAAGGGATAAGGGGTGGCGCAAGGCTGAAAAGTAAGAGATATATAAGGTTCCCACTTCCCACCCTACAGCAATGATATATAAGTGGTAGTGAAGGCTACCTCCTATGGATACAGAATCAACAGATATACGTATATAACATACAGGACATGCATCAGGTACCTAGAGTGCTATTGTTACTTAGCTCACACCAATTATGTGTGGTGGCTTAAAAAGGAAAACAACAAAGATTGACAAGACATGCCTACAACTTACTTTGCAAATAACGTTGAGAAATCAAATGTTTTGTTTGACTAACGCCGTTAGTCTAACGGTAAGTTAAAGCGCTCTATGACTCATTAGTAGTGCATTGCATGGTATATGAATTTACATTCAGATGGTTTGTATGAACTTAAGATTTTGATTGGGTAATCATCTCTAATGACAATCTCTCTGTACGGAAGGGAAAAGCCATACTTTAGTTGGCTCCTTTCATCATGTCATGTCCTCAAACTGTACAGCCTGGCAACACCTACTCTTCCTTCCCTCCACTTGTTACTTCTTTAGCAACCTCCTCCTGTGTGGGCCACATGCTATGGTCTTTAAAGTGTTCATTCATGTACGTCACTTTTCAAATGTTTTCATTTCAAGGACCCCCATATCTCTGAGATTGCACAAATTCCAAAATGAAGCAAATGGACATGTACACTGTCAGAGTTACAGATCTGTGAGGGTCCATTTGGAACCCTTTGAGGAAACCTCAGGGTTCCTGGACCGGGCCCTAGGCATACTTTTGAGAACCACTGATATGGCAGATTCAGAATAACTATGCTACTGTACTATACACCAAGGTCATCAATGTGAACTATTAGGACTCATATACAGTAAGGAAGGAGTACTGAGAATGAGTAGCTTACTGGTAGATATATGGATATATGGTCTGGCTGTCTACAATTTCTCATAAAGAAATATTAGAGAATAATGTTCATATTTGTAATTTTGAGAGTATACAAATGTAGCAAAATAGGTTTAGATGGCTCCAATGAATCCATTTGGTTGCAATTGATTAGTTAATTGATTCACTGATTTGATAGACAGTGTATCATTACATTACAGAAGTGGGAACAGAGCATGCACTAGGACCTATACAGGATTCCATTCCACACTTTTTTCAGGAGACCAACGCCTTGCATTGTGGCCGGCTGTGTCGCCTCACACCGGCCAATGAATCAATGAACGAAAGTAAAAAAGTTCACTTTGTTTGCCCGTAAATTCACCGTAATCTCATCAGCACCAATTTTGCCGTCACGTCAGTCAGTGGCAAATGAAAGGAGACGGCCGAGAATAGAGATGGAAGAAGAAAGACAGAAACTGAGGGAAAAGGAAAAAGTACAAAAATCTGCTAATTTTTCCTCACTTTTTCTCGGAGTTCCCGTTCACTGTCCAGCTCTCTCTGTAGAACCTGAGCGCGGTCCTCCGCGTCGTCCGCCTGCTGCTGCAAACACTGGATCTTTCTCTTCACAGCATCCAAAGAATTCAGACCTGCCATTCTAAAACTATCTGATATACAAGAATACGGCTAAAAAAATATGAACAAAATAAGACTTGTAACCTCGCGCGCTGTGCAAATGTTTGTTGTGCTTCGGTCTACTTAAAATAAAAGTAGGCACAAATATTGTATTAAAAAAAATAGATCCGATTTGGTCAAAGTGTCTTTGGAATGAAACGAAATCTTTCAAGTGCAAAAACAAACGAAGAAAAAGTTATATAACCAAACGTCGTGTCCTGCCCGCCCAGGTGTTCTCAGATGTTTCTTGTGATGTGCTTCCGTCTGTGCTGGGGATCAGCTTCTCGTTCAGGGTGAGGAGATGTTTGGAATGTAACGCATTCACGTGGCACGGCGGTCCGGTTGTGGAGGAGCTGCTGACCTGCTGTTGGCGGACTGACTGACTGGGAGGAAGACTGAAGCGCGATCGAGTCTCGATCTCGAACTCGGGAAGAGAGGAACGCGATGATTTGGTTGATGAGGTAACGGTTCCAAGCGGGATAGGCGGGGCATATCACACACACACACACACTGACACACACACACACCACACACACACAGTCACACGCACGCACACACACACACACACACACACACACACACACACTGTGACACACACACCCGCACGCACACATACACCCAGTCACACGCGCGTGAGCGTGCGTAAAAATGATCTCTGTGACTGATGTGATCTGCAAAAGGCTATGGGGCCGGGGGTGCACTCCTTTTAAGTCAAAGTCAGTTTGAACTGTTTTTTTCATTTATTGTAAAGTCATGATGGTACCCACAGAGCTTGGACGCCATGCAGCTAATATCACTCCAAATAAAATAATGAACAAAACTGATTTGACCCTTTTACTGCTAATAAAAATGCATTTGAACTCGTGATCACAACAATTGGGTTGTCTGACATATTTGTCTTAAAACACACACCCGTCACCCATACCATTCAATTATCATAGTTATCCTATTACAGTTTAAATAAGCTGTATCTGCCCTGAGCATCACCTAGATGACAGAGCCCATCAATCAGATGGAGTTAAACCAGCAGACAAAAAGAACAGAATAGTTCGGGTGTGCATGTGTCTGTGTGTGTGTGTGTGTGTGTGTGTGTGTGTGTGTGTGTGTGTGTGTGTGTGTGCACGGCTGCACGCGTGCACGCGATTGCGTGTGTGTGCGTGCATGTAAGATGCACGCACGGCTGCAGTGTGTGTGTTTGTGTGTGTTTGATTTGTGTATATATAACTGGTATTTGTCCGGTTGAATATTATTTTATATGAGCTGAGTGGTCCTGCCACCTGTTACCGATTTATTTGACTTCTTTCACGATATGCTAGAAGTCTGGCATGTGTTTACATTCACAATTTCCTATTCACATAACAAGTGGGCATGGCTATTGGCTACACAATACACATCACATTCACATAGATTTAGATTTATTTCAGTTCAGATCCTCTCTGCTCTGCAAAGTTCTGTTCAGTTCAGGGGTTTCATCCACTACATATGTGTTTGAGTCCCCGCTTGATTTGCCCCTTGCACCGGAAAAGCTGGAGGCATTGATTTCATTAGACACATGAGTGTGGCCCTTTCTGTTTGCCTTAGCGGCATTCCAAGCATACCAGAGCCCCTGCCACTACGCTCCACTTTCTCTGCTATAGCTGGGGATTCAAACCCAGCCTTTTCCTCGCATTAACATCATTACTACTACTGTTGCTGTTTGCAACTGTATGGGCAGTCACTATCAGTGATGGCATCTGGGCTCAGCTACCTGTGGCACCACCTACCTTCCAGTTCCCCCCCCATAAGCATTGTGTTTCTTTATATGCTAATATTGAAATAGTTTCCTGAGATTTACAGGACAAAGCCTGTGTTTGTTTTTCCTGGCAGGCCAGCCCAAACTGGCAGTGATCTGAGAACATCAGTACTACCGGTTGGTTGATCATGTCCGCTTTATTCACTGTGAATCATCTCACACACACACACACACACACACACACACACACACACACACACACACACACACACGCACATAGCGTAGGCTATTATTGCTAGCCTGTCTGGATCATTGGCTTGCTATCCTCCCATCCCTACCCCCACCAGGTTGTCTGTCTGGTCAGTGCAGGCTGTGTGGATATAGATGTGTAATGACTTGACTGCTGCCTCTAATAAGAAACTTGTGGATGGCTGTGGAGCAGAATTCCTCAGAGCTGCCTGTTCATTTCACTGCAGACCTTATCTATTCTCTCTGTGTGTGTGTGTGTGTGTGTGTGTGTGTGTGTGTGTGTGTGTGTGTGTGTGTGTGTGTGTGTGTGTGTGTGTGTGTGTGTGTGTGTGTGTGTGTGTGTGTGTGTGTGTGTAGCAGTGTGCTGTAGACCCAAGGTCACTGTTGAAAACATTTTCAAGTGTGTTGTGCAACAATATTCATTCAAGTATTTACCTTGGCGCTCTGCACTTTTAATTGCACACATTTATAACTATTCCTTGAGTTTAAGATAATCCAAGGTGCCTCAATCTGCTCAGCATACATGTGTGCCTTTCTAGCCACTTCCTCTTTCTCCCAGTCCAGTACAATGCAGTGTTTCCCTGGGATGTCCTCCACAACACTGAAACAATGAAACATCCTGGTGGAAGGTAGGGCATGTCTCTCTCTCTCTCTCTCTCTCTCTCTCTCTCTCTCTCTCTCTCTCTCTCTCTCTCTCTCTCTCTCTCCCACCCATGCCTCTCTCTCAATTCAATTCAATTCAAATGAGCTTTATTGGCATGGGAAAACATACGTTTACATTGCCAAAGCAATGTATTTACAAATAAATATTGGATATAAATAGGAATTAAATAAAGGTGTAAACAGAACTGTGTTACATTAACACTTTGGGTAATACTATCTTGTGAAACTATAAAAAGATTGTGCATTTTCTGTCAGAGATAGTTATACAATATACATCCATATAGGAGACGTTAGCTTTATACTTTTGATAAACAGTGTACACACAATGGTTTGTATTCCTTAAGCTGCTTCTATTCCATTTGACATCCTTCTAAGTTCTCCTGTCACAGCTGCTGTGTTTGCACATTGTTGTACTTCACCCAACAGATATGGGAGTTTTTTTGTCATTAGTCATGTTTTCAAACTCTCCTTAGGTGATTGTAATCCGTGGAAAGTATATGTCTCTGATGTCTACAGTGGGCAGACGGTTAGGAAGTGTAGCTCAGTCTCTACCTCGTTTGGTGTGTGCATGTGTGCATGTCTCTCTCTCTTACTCTCTCTCTCTCTCTCTGTGTCTCTCTCTCTTACTCTTATTATCTTTAGTCCAATGATTACAATTGATGATCTATTGATGAACCATCCTGTCTGAAGCAGGCTGAACTAGAAAAAGTGCCCTTCTGGGCACAGGTCTCCACCAGGAGGATAGGAGTGTGTGTGATGTTTGGGAAAATGTTTAGGAGTAATATAAACATGTTTTTTTCAACAATTTTCTTCATTTTGTTGAGGAAGTGCAGATCCAGATCACTCATAGCATCTCTTTGGATAGAATTATGGATGAATGAAAACATGCCACCAACTTTGGAATGGCAATCTTAGCCAATCAGTAGAATCTGAGAAATCCAACAGACTCGTCTTGATCACATGACTACAGAGGTCATGTGTACCGATTTGCGTGAGATTTGGATGAAATCTGTGCGACTAACATAAACAATGTGTTTTCCAGAAATCGGCCTCATGGTGGCGCTATAACCGGCAGATGTGGAGGGATGCAGGTAAAATGTTTTTCCATGGCCTCTAGGGAGTGCACATAAGTTGTATACAGATCGATGCAGTTATTGGTAAAAACAGGAATTGCCCTGTTATAGCGCCACCGTGAGGCTGATTGGGAAAAAAAATTGTGGCATGTTCACGGAAATTGCACACTGGGTTTGTGATTTGTGGCATTTTGTTCGAAACGGACCAATTATGTGAGCTTTGGAAGCCAATCTTAGCCAATCAGGATGGAAGATGGGAAATGGTGCAGATCCGTGTTGATCACATGGCTATGTAGATAGTGTATATCGAATTGTGTGATGTTTGGATAAAATGTGTACAAGTAATCAACAGAAATGTGTTTTGCCTAAATCGGCCTCATGGTGGCGCTATAACAGGTCGTTGAGGGGCAGAGGTTCGTCGTTGGCATTCAGGGAGTGTTTATGCAAAGTTTGGCATGGATCGGGCCAACGGTGCCGGAGATTAGCTGGTAACGGACGGACGGAAGGACGGACACACACACACACACACACGGACGAAGTGCAAAACATACACTCTCCCCAGCCAAAAATGAGTCTGAGACTGTATTAGAGAACAGTTATCCTTTATGAGGAGAAAAGTGTATATCCGATATCCCATTTCCGCTAACACAATTTAGCCCCAAGCAGAACAACACATCATTGTCATCGTTATCACATCAATCATCATCATAATCCTTCAGACAGATCAAAAATCAAAAATATAAAACCTTTTTCCATCCATAGTTACTACACCTGTGTGTGATACCATCAAATAATTCAGGTTTTGCATCACTTGTAAGAACCAGATGCAAATAAAAAATGGACGGATTGGGGGGCAGTCATTTTCGGTTGTGTAATGAGTGTATTTGTATAGTATTATGATGATGTTACAGCTGCAAGATATAAAATACCTGTCTTTTAACACGTGTGTGTGTGTGTGTGTGTGTGTGTGTGTGTGTGTGTGTGTGTGTGTGTGTGTGTGTGTGTGTGTGTGTGTGTGTGTGTGTGTGTGTGTGTGTGTGTGTGTGTGTGTGTGTGTGTGCGTGTGTGTGCCCTGTGTGCGTACACAGGGCACTCGAGTTCTCATCTTTCAGGACTGGCTGCACAGGAATGTAACAGACTCTGTGATGTGCTGCAGACCACAGCTGATCAAAGGCATCTCACAGCTGGTACTGGCATTGAGAGCAGCTATAATGAACCAATGGACCATCCACAGGTTGGTGCTTGCGAGTGTGTGAGTGTGCATAAAGTGTGTGTAGGGGTGTATGTGTACAGTATGTATGTGTTGTTTGTTGTTATGTGTGTGTGACTGTGTGTGACTTTGTGTGTGTGTGCGTGCGCGCGCCCTGGCCTTCACTTACGTCTGCTGCTGTCTTCTCCGACAGGTCCAGTTTCTCCTGAGCATCTTTCAGGCCCTCCGTGTGTTTGTCCAACTCATCCTCTGTCATCTTCATCTTCTTCTGCAGGTCCATCAACTCGTCCTCCAGCTGGGGATGAGATGACTATGTTAGCTTATTTTTATTTTCTCATTTTCCAAAGAAATTATAAAAAGATAAATTAAAATAATAATTGAAAAAACACGACCACATCACACATTAGAAGGACAATAGCAGTCAACAGAACCAAGGATGGGTATTTTCAATTAATCTAACATAACGTTAAAATGTAAAAGTTTGAAATTACAACGGTTTAAACGTTATATAGGAAGAGGGCTTGTCTGATAAAATAAATATAAAAAATCTAAATACTGAACTGTACTAAAATGTACTGTCTGTCTGTAAAGTGTTAAAAAAGTATGCTCCCTATAACTGGATATAGTAGTAGGCTATATATATCAGTGTTTAGAGGCATTTAAAAAATAAAGTACAGTATCAGAGGTAAAGAATAAATGACCCCAACCATATTTGAAAGTGAAATATCCCTTTAAACATTATGTTCCTAGGAGGTATGGTGTTGACATCCATAGCTTCACACACGGGGCATATCATGTACTGGAGGCCTGATTAGATGGCACGTTTATGACTCTCCATCTGAGTGTTAATGTTAATGCTGTATTTTTAGTCCATAATAACAAGAGCCCTGAGTGGTATGTACAGTCTAAACTCTGTCTCTCTCTGTCTCTCTCTGTCTCTCTCTGTCTCTCTCTCTCTCTCTCTCTCTGTCTCTCTCTCTCTCTCTCTCTCTCTCTCTCTCTCTCTCTCTCTCTCTCTCGTCTCTCTCTCTCACATGCACGCACGCACGCATGCACAGATGAACACACTCGCACGTCGCACTCACACACGCACACAGAGTTAAGTGTTCCCCCTAATCAGTCGTCCCCTCTGGGCCTGCCTGAGGTTCTGTGAAGTGCTTTTGATAATCCTGATGGATTCCATGATGTCTGTCACCTCTGTTGTCTAAAAATACAGCTGTTATCACAGAGAACACAAGCATTGTGTGTGTGTGTGTGTGTGTGTGTGTGTGTGTGTGTGTGTGTGTGTGTGTGTGTGTGTGTGCGTGCGTGCGTGCGTGCGTGCGTGCGTGCGTGCGTGCGTGCGTGCGTGCGTGCGTGCGTGCGTGCGTGCGTGCGTGCGTGCGTGCGCATAATTGTGTGTGCAGGTGTCTATGCTCTAGTCTATGGGACTGTGTGTCTGCCGTTATCAGCTATTGTTCATTTGCAAGCATTTGCGTTGTGTCCTCCCAACTGTGTTGGAACTGCCTATCTGCTTGACACTAGAACAGACAGACATACAGATCGATGCTCCGTAATACTCTCCAAACTATAGGCTCTTCCAGGTCTCACCATACCAGGGGTCTCTCCACAATGTCCTCCATGCATGGAGGACAAGCCCTGATCTTGGGTGGCTTCACCACCTGAATGGGCCAAGCCCTATGTATTGTTATCCCCTTGGATTATCCTGATGCAACTTTCAAGTCTCCCTCCTGTCAACACTGTTAAGTCCTGAACTGTTGTTCCTGTGTCCAGCGCCTACTCATCTATTTGTTGTTGTATGGTGCCTGTGGCACTCACCTCCAGTCTGAATGAACATGTTTAGTTCGCTGCCATAGAGACTTCTATCCATTTGTTATGCACTGGGTATAACACTGGGTACCGATTAAATCCAGGACACTCACAATGTTTGATACATTGTGTATACCAGTTCTTGGTTTTAAGACTAACATTTTACATGATGTGTCCCAGTTGGAGTCCAAGTTGTTCACACTGGCTTTTTAGTCTATCCTTTTGGAATAGATCTTAAATATATTTTGTGCCGAACTTGTACGTCACTTTTCCATTTTAACATTATGAAATAGCAGTTTTGAGCATAGTTGCATTGCCAAAGGGCAGTGGAAATCAACGTGGCAAAGCTAGACTTTCAACTCTATCTGTTTGAAAGGTTTCCAGTAAACCTTTTTTTCTTCTTCTTTCTTTCTGTCTAGTATTTTTTACACAGGCCATTGTATGACTGGTGTCAATTATTACCTTATAAAATGACCAACGGTAAGCAGCAATAAAACCCACTATACTGGATAGGAGGTGAATTTCTACAACTCTTTCTTTTATTGTGAATGTACGAATAAACAGACAATGATCAGGAAACAACATATCATTATTTTACCAGTTTATAAAACAGAACTCTGAAGCCTAACTCTCATCTAAGGTCACAAAATACAATTTCTTGTGTATTTCTTTGTCTTTGATCTGAACTATCATAGGCATTATGATCCACCTCAACACAGTAAATACTCAGTGTTAATCTATTTCTAACTCTGCAAGCATACACATATGACCAAATGCATCCTTATGGAACCATTTGTTTCCAGTCTAGTTAAATCAACTGTAAGCACACATGCAGTTCTCTCATATCTGTATCTCTCCTCTTTTGCCTTGCCATCTCCCACTCTCATTCCTCTCTCCATGGTCCTCACCTGTTTGCATTTGTCCTCCGCTGCTTTCTTGTCGGTCTCAGCCTGCTCTGCCCGGTCGATGGCGTTCTCCTTGTCCAGCTTCAACATTTGCATCTTCTTCTTGATGGCCTCCATGGTGGCGTTTGCGTCTGATGTCCCTCACCGAGATAAACGAAGGTAGTAGTATATAGCACGTCTGTCGATATGTTGTTGTCTCTCCTCTGGTTCGAGATGTGCTCCTTCCAGAGACTGTCCTCCTGTGTGAGAATGAACGTTTTTTGTTTAGGGAACCGTAGTCCAAGGAGGGCCAGAGGGGACGAGAAGAAGAAGGGAGAGGCAGAGGAGGTAGAGAAAGGAGACAGAAAGAGCAGGAACCCTATATGGCCGGTGTAGAGGGATGGAGACTCCAGCCCCAAGGCTACTGACAGTGATTTAAACTGCAAATAAACCTGCCTCCAGTCACTAATGACCCCCCTCTCTCCCTTAACGCCCCCCTCCACATCTCCTGCTCTAGCTCCATCCATTCCTCCATCCACAGATCCACTCATTACTCTGTACTCAGACCCCCCTCTCTCTAATAGACACAATCGCCAAGTACTACGACCACACACACACACACACACACACACACACACACACACACACACACACACACACACACACACACACACACACACACACACACACACACACACACATTCCCCCTATCAGACCACTCTTCCAAGGCCTTTAAGGAATGGTCTGACTGGCCCACTCTGCTGCGTTCTATACTCACTCAACTCTTCAGCCGCAGCAAATCTCCTTATTTGGGTTGCTGTTCACGGAGAGCCAGAGATCAGACAGGAGAGAGCAAGAGAGAGAGAAGCACAGGTCCTGTTTGCACATTTAACCTCCCACGAATGGATAAGAACTTCACCGACACTTTACATGAAACACTCACAGTGTGTGTGTGTGTGTGTGTGTGTGTGTGTGTGTGTGTGGGTGCGTGCGTGCGTGCGTGCGTGCGTGCGTGCGTGCGTGCGTGTGTGCGTGCGTGCGTGCGTGCGTGCGTGCGTGTGTGTGTGTGTGCGCGTGCTTCTGTGTGTGCCCATTTGATAGAGAGGTGTTGAGGGAGAGGCTAATGCAAAACGGAGACAAGAGGTGAAGAGGTGGAGTGCGAGAGGCTTTCAGAGTGCAGAGTTTAAGGAAGAGTTTGTGAGACCTTCATAGAAATATAGGTTAAAGAAGGAAGAGAGAATGTGGCACACACGCACAAATGCACGCGCGCACACACACACACACACACACACACACACACACACACACACACACACACACACACACACACACACATTTCGATTTCTTTATTTGAGTCCACATTTATAAAATACATTATCAAGGACACAAATATTTTCAGTTGCTTCTGATATACCACGCACTCGAAACATCACATGTCTCAGTGCTTGAGTCCAAACAAGCCCTAAATGTACAGAATATAGGCAACACATGAACTTATTCACAGCCAACATTGGTCACTTCAGTCTGTCATATTACCAACACCGAAAGTAAATCATGGGTACAAAAAACACCTTCTCCTCCAAATAGACCGATTGCCTATAATGGAGGAGATTGAACAGTATGTTGCAAGCTGCTTTGCCTTACACTTGGACAACCCTATAATCCTCAAGCCTCTGACCACTAGCCTGTGGACATGGCCCAGGCTGCCAAATATAAAAACAATGAGCTGACACGTATAGCCCAGTTGTATAATGGTCTGTACTAATGGCCGTTTAATATATGAGACATAGATTCTATGGTCTGATGCTGTCCATGGTGTAGACAGTGAGGGTCATGATTATTGGTATACCAGATTGATAGATTCAGTTTGGTTGGCAGCACTTGAAGGCGTGCCTATACTGTGAAAATGAATCAATCGCTGCGTTTTTTAGAGTGGGACACGGAGTGATCAGCTGATGGGATGCACGCAAGCTTCCCTTGCAGCCGCAGTCCTGTCCAGCGCCATTTTCTATGCTGCTCTCTGAGCGCTAGAAGATGCGCACGCGCGCCGTTGTTAGGGAGCGCGCTTGTTGTTCCGTCGTCGCGGCTTACTGTTGCGCGAGCGTTGATTGACAGGTCAGTGATCACAGTTTCAGAGACGTGCACCGTCTCGTTGTCCGCTCCAAAGAGACAACAGTCCAGTTACACAGATCGTTCAGATCAGGCCAGTCAGAGTTTACACCAAAACCAGTTGCGTTGGTATCCAATTTACCACTGGGATTCTTTTTGAACCCGAGGAAGCTGGGGGCGTCTCTTGTTTTGGGGACCGTGCGTCGCTCCAGATCGAGAATTAGCGAGGCTCTGGCGAGCTCTCTGACTGCCCGATCGTCACTGTTAAGCATGTTTAATAGGTGGGAAAGGCGTGTGGATATATATGTCCATTCAATGTTCGGCATCCCGAGCCCTCCCTCCCGTTTACTGTGGAATATGAAGTCCTGGGTTGTGTGTGTGCTCAGGCCAAACCATTCTCTCACTCGCTGTACAGCTTTGTTGTTCAAGTCATACAGTCACACACACACACACACACACACACACACACACACACACACACACACACACACACACACACACACACACACACACACACACACACACACACACACACACACACACACAAACCCATGATTGGGTATTTGAATCCAGATAAACAGAAGACACATCTGTAGCATGATGCAACATTGAACAATGGCGCAGGAGGAGTCAGGCCCGGATGGAGGCACTGGTCACCAACACCCGCTGCTAACAGCTCACCTGGCACCCTAAGCCCCCAAGAAACAGTGGGCGCAGTAGCATGCCAGTTGGACACAATTATCAACTGATCAACCTCGGTAAGCTTGCTCGGCGGTGCCTCACGTGACTCAAGTCACCTTGAGGTGGAGGCAGCGTGCCTCCGTCGGTGAAACAGAGTGCATCTTTTTCAATCTGACTGGTTTTCCAATCTCTCTCTCTAGGTGGTCCTCAGACGAGCCCTCCATCGTCGCTACCAGTCATCACGGTTCTCCATACATCTGGCCAGCTCGTTGGTGCTTTGCGCTCCCGCGTCGTTCCTGAGTACATCCACATATGTTAACAACAACAGGATCTGTCGAGGTGACTCTGTAACTGACAGTGTAGTCTTAGCCTACTATACAAATACAAAACTATACTATACTATACAAAACCAGCGGAAGTTATTTTTCTTCTTCTTCTTCTAGTTCGTCCTCATCCTTCACAGCCTCTCACCAGAACCATCAAATAGAACATTGTGGATTTCACCCTGCTGCACTTGGTACGACCTCCCGTTAGTTCGACCATTACTAACCTTACTAACCCTATCTCTAACATAACCTAAACATAACCGCATGCACGGGAGCAGAGCAGCGCATGTTCGCCAACCTTAATGCATGGTCGAACTAACGGGAGGTCGAACCACGGGCCGTATTGAACATGATGATGTGTATAATTTTATGATTTTAATATCCTCTCCCGATGTTCCAACTAGTATGCTCTCTTGCTGCTGCTCAGCCACAGAAATGCTTCAGAGGGGCCCAGACTAAACATGAAGTATTTTGAGAACTCAGTTTGAGAAGCTGAAAGTACATGTTAATGATTAATGGACAGCAGTACAGACAGGGCTGTGGAAGAGATTGAGACAAGAGGATTGGGTTGGACAGATTGGTATCCTTAAAACCATAAAAAACAGGCTTATGGACTGAAACTTCAGCTTCAATTTAGCATGTCTTCATTTCTTAAGTGCTTTTTTGCAACGTGTGTGTGTGTGTGTGTGTGTGTGTGTGTGTGTGTGTGCGTGTGTGTGTGTGTGTGTGTGTGTGTGTGTGTGTGTGTGTGTGTGTGTGTGTGTGTGTGTGAGTGTGTGTGTGTGTGTGTGTGTGTGTGCGCAATCCAATTCCTACAGCCTGCAGACATCCTTACTGCCTGACTCATCTCAGACAGGATAGGACATCACCTGGTCTCTGACGCACGCACGCACGCATGCATGCACGCATGGCACGCACGCGCACACACACACACACACACACACACACACACACACACACACACACGTCTCTATGCTGTATTGCTGTTCTGTCATTTGTTGTCTTCACAACCAGGGTATGCTTCCTTTATGACACCTGGCTCCATGCCAGTTGGTATGATGTCATGCACTTTTACACCAAACCAATGACCGGTGAGTTTGCATACAAGAACTTTCCTTACAGTCTCTCTAGCTCTGGGGTGAGTAGATCACCTCATTCTAGCTCTGGGGTGAGTAGATGATGGATCACCTCATTCTTGATGATACAAGCATGGTGTAATTGCACACAATAGACAACAAACACACACACACACACACACCCACCTGCACGCACGCACACACATTTTCGGACAGCATTGAAAATAGCCAAAACATCAAAAGATCTACAAGCTCACAGCGTGTTGCAGTGTGACATGTTGTGAGATTGTAGATAAGCAATTTTTGGTGTGTGACACTGTTGTGTAACTACCGGTAAAAATGCCTACAGGTCTACTTGCCAGTCCATAGAGCCCCATTGTGAACCCGAACATTTTGAGTACCATAAAGTTTTATGTTAGAAATGTCAAGTATGCGGGTCCACAGCATTTAGAAACTGCTGGATGCTAACTTGCATATGTTGGGCAATTTTCAGGGGTTATATGTGACCATCCCATTAACAATCTATATAAGGCAACATTTTAAAAATGTAGCATGTTTCAATCCATTCGAAGCATTCGTTTTGCACAAAAAACACTCATTGGGCTAAAAACGTCCATAGCCACATTCCCAAATGTGCTGATCTCATCACATTTGTGATGACGGGCTTGATGGCTATGGCTACACAAAGAATGTTTTTTGTGCAAAACGAATGCTTGGAATGAATTCAGAATCATGAAAACCCCCTCACATGCTGTGATTATAAGCCTATAACTCCCTAGATCTTTTTTTAACCACAAAACAACCATTTCTCTTGTGAGGCCTTCACAAGTAGGCTATAGTAATACACGAACAGACACACATGCACACACCTGTGTGAGTAATTGCTTTGTCTGGTCTGGGTGTCATCGTGTGACACAACTAAGTGACATACTGTATGAGTGTCCTTGCACCCTTTGATGTAAAAAGCCTGAGTCGCAATAGAGAATTAATGTGTGTGCGTATGCCTCTGTATGCCTCTCACTGTGTGTATAGTATACTGTATGTGTATATATGAATGTCATGGCTGGGTTTCCCAAACGCATATGGTGTAAGACTTTTTTTTTTTTTTTAAGATATTTTTTTGCGGCTTACGCCTTTTATTGATTTTTGAAGGGACAGACAGTAGGCTGACAGGAAACGGGAGAGAGATGGGGGGATGACATGCAGTAAAGGCCGTGTCGGGTCCGGGAGTCGAACCCGCGGCACACTGCGACTGGATTACCAGTCCGGTGCCCAGACCGTTACGCTACGGCCTGGGCCATGGTGTAAGACTTGTAGTGCTGCACATGCTCAGTTGCTCCTCTAGGCCGCACACAGAAGCCTGTTAACATAGACATTTCGTGCATAGATGTGCCACGCAATGGTAGGCCTCAGGCCTAAGGCCTGGTATGGTAGAGAGACAGAGGGACAACTCCATCAGGCGTTTTTTGTCCTTATATCCTGCATGTTTAATTTGATGTTGCAATTCTTAACTCATTATCCAGAGGACAATGCATCATTCTGTTGAGAATTGTCCTTGGGCCACCTGTGCACAGAAAAGCACCTAAACGGAAATCTGATCACGTCACACATCAGTGAGATCAGATCAGATCAGAGTACAAAAACGTGTGTGTGTGTGTGTGTGTGTGTGTGTGTGTGTGTGTGTGTGTGTGTGTGTGTGTGTGTGTGTGTGTGCGTGCGCGTGCGTGCGTGCGTGCGTGAGTGAGTGCATGTGTATAAACCAAGTTTTATAAACCAAGTTTTACTATATTTGTGTATTGATATTGTTCTGGTAAAGGTTTGGTTAAGGTTTAGTATTTACGTCGAGGGGATGGATTGGCTAAGGTTTAGGTCATGCTAAAGGGTAGGGATTTTGAGGTTATGGTTAGGGTCGGGATTAAGTTGTGGTTGTGTTTTGTTTTAATATAGTTTTTTATTGTTCATAACGACAGCAGTTATACAGGAAATGCAGTACTTCGAAGAGAGAGATAGAGACAGAGAGAGAGAGAAAAGAGGGCCTATAAACATTTTTATTTTCTTTGTTGATTGTATGCGTGAGTGAGTGTGTGTGTGTGTGTGTGTGTGTGTGTGTGTGTGTGTGTGTGTGTGTGTGTGTGTGTGTGTGTGTGTGGGTGGGTGTGCGTGCGTGCTAGCGTGCGTGCGTGCATGCGTGCGTGCGGTGAGAGAGAGAGATAGCATTGTTATCTTGCATATTATCAGTAGTATAATGTCTGACGTTACATTGTAAGAATCTGTGAAAGGTATGATTTCTCGTACAAGACCTCAAAGAAGATAGTCATCTACATTTTAATGTATCTCTTATTAATGCATGTTTGTGCAGGCTGCAGTTTGACACGCTGTTTATAGTTATGCAATGATCTCAGCTGAATGTGCCAAGAGCTGCACAGTCATACCCATAGGGTATCCAACTCATGCTGAAAGTAGGTTTGCGGTTAACATAAGCCTAAGAGAGTTTCATGTTTTGTTTTGGGGACATATAAATTGCTTCATAAATTGCTTCGTGAATTTCATGAAATTGCTTCAACAATCATGAATTGGGTGTTGATTTGATTTATGTCATTGAGCACAGACTGCCAAAAATACCATTGGAAATTTGGAACCCATGGTGGAGGTAACTTTTGGGTTGGCCTACAAGAAGACATATCCCTATAGCACAGCACTCTAGAAAAATACAGATAGTACAAGTACAGTATTAGTGTGATCACACACGCATGGAGAACACAGTGTGCACCATACTGCTTTATGCCTCAGCCAGCACAGACCTTATAAGGACAGCATTCTTCTGAGTCATCAGTCATTATCACTCTCACCGAAGGACTGACTGACTGACAAACTGATGGGCTGGCTGGTTGACTGTCTGTGATCCTAGACTGGATGATGAGCTGGCTGGTTGACTGTCTGTGATCCTAGACTGGATGATGAGCTGGCTGGTTGTCTGTGGGAGAATGTTGAAACCAATGTCAGTGGTTTCAATATCAACATCTCTAGATGACCGTAGATAATCCCTGATCATTATCACCCTCTCCTTGTTTTCATCCTGTAGTTTTTCACTCCTTTCACCCTCTCTCTCTCTCTCTCTCTCTCTCTCTCTCTCTCTCTCTCTCTCTCTGTCTCTCTCTCTCTCTTACACACGCACGCATGCACGCACGCACGTACACACACACACACACACACACACACACACACACACACACACACACACACACACACACACACACACACACACACACACACACACACACACACACACACACACACACAGGCACACCCACACACACACACACACACACACACACACACACACACACACACACACACACACACACACACACACACAGTTGTGACTCAGACTGTGACTTTGTTGAAAGTGGCATAGAGTGTGTAATGTGTGTGTATGAGGCATGTGCACATACTGTATGTGTGTAAGCGGGAGTGGCACAGCGAATAATTCTGAGAGAGAGAGATAGAGAGAGAGAGAGAGAGAGAGAGAGAGAGAGGGGGGGGGGGGGGGGGAGGTCCAGCCCCCAGCTCTGGAGTCAGAGAGAATAAAGCCCCGCCCACAGGAAACCAGAACTCGCTCCACATGGCCTTTTAAGGTAAAAAACTCCCCAAAACCAATGCTCACTGGGGAACTGGGCTAGATGTAGCAGCAGTTTAAAGCTACAGAGCGACAGGGGAAGTCAGGGCAGGAGTCAGTCCCTGAAAAAGCCTGGCTTTGAGTATACTAACTCTGCAATAGCTAGATGAGACTATATTTAAATATAAGACGGCACGAAGACCACAGAACTCTAATCTGTGAGGAAACTACAAGAGTCGTCTCTTCCTCGTCGTTTCCCTTTTCATAGTCATGCACGCGTGGGGAAACTTTACGACTTGCTTTGGCGTGACGTGACCATTTGATAGCAAACATTTTCCTAACATTTCACTATCTGACCTTTTGGGAACAAAGCATCAAAGCCATATACATTACTGCCAGCCAGGCATCACTGTATCTTTATGACAGAGCCAGCAAACCATGGCTCAGACACCAGAAGCATTCCTCCGTCTGCCTGTTGTCTCCTCTCTGAGTCACGTTCAGCGAGTGGAGAGTGTGGGAAATGGACCCCATGTGCCTCTATTCACCCTGGGAAAAGTGTCATAAATGTAAAAGAATTGTAAACACTAGATGTGACTATTGAACATCCTGGGAAGGCAGAGTTGATTTAGTCAGGAATGCTATACCATGTCCCCATGTTTCCTGACCTTAACTCATTGTTCCCTCTTGCTCATAACAGCCCAAAACTACAGATATCGACAAAGAATACTGGGTTTCAGCCTGTGAGTGTGTGTGTGTGTGTGTGTGTGTGTGTGTGTGTGTGTGTGTGTGTGTGTGTGTGTGTGTGTGTGCGTGCGTGTGCGTGCGCGTGCGTGCGTGTGTGTGTGCCTGCGCGTGTGTGACGTGTGCATACGTGTGTGTGTGTGTGTGTGTGTGTGTGTGTGTGTGTGTGTGTGTGTGTGTGTGTGTGTGTGTGTGTGTGTGTGTGTGTGCATGCATGTGTGCGGCCGTGCATGCGTGTGCATGGGTGTGTACAGGCCAGGCGACTAGATGGGTGTGTGTGAGTGCATGTGTTTCCCTATCCCTTACAATGACTAACTAACTTCATATAATGTGAACCCATGTGCTCCAGGCGCTGCATGGCCAGAGGAGGTTAAAATAACACAAACCTTGACTCTTTTTTATTGCCGTCCACCATTACTGTTTCATTGCGTGTGTGTGTGTGATGCTTCAGCGCTGCCTCGTCCAAAACCCCTGTTATCAGCCTTAACATTCTTTGCCACTGCCCAGAGAGAAAGTTTAAATAAAGAGTCAATCCTTTGAATGACTGGAATGACAGTACCTAATTACACAGCTTATCACTTCATCATGCTCATTCATAACTGAATCCACAGACTGGGCACTGTGAGGCAACTGAGTGAGAGAGAGAGAGAGAGAGAGAGAGAGAGAGAGAGGGGGGCAGAGGGAGGGGGGCTAGCAGAGTAGAGGGATGGAGGGAGGGATGAAAAGAGAGTAAATATAGACCAGGACATGAGATAGAAGATGAGATAGTTAGTGCAGAAAGCACAGAAATGAAGGAGAATCCCCAAAGACAACTTGTACACTTGTCTTATTGTTTCTTATATTGTGGAATATACTTATATATGATTAATATATAGCCTACTATATGATTCTATTATATTGAGGGTATTCAGTTGTTTATATAAAGGATCACTTCATCTTCAATGTTCAAGGTTGTTTTAGCTTAATTGTCAGACAGTGTAGCAGCGATAATGATATCTGTTAGAATTGCTTCATGCTTCAATTATTAAATAGTTGTCATATTTTCTCTATTTTAATATCTCATCTCTCGTAGTGTATACTCCCTCCATTGCACATTCCAAGTATGCTTCCACCATTCCACTGGCAGTGACCCGCGGTGTTTCCTACATTGACAAAAGGAAGTATCCAAGGGTAAATATGTTGGCTTTGCAACAAAGCTGTATTGCTGAGGTTATCTGTGCTGCACTTAAGAGCGTATGCAGGAAGAATGCATGACGTGTTCCCCTCGCCACTCTACTGATAGCCTGCTGATATAGAGCTAACTGCCAGTGTAGCCACTAGCCAAGTTACAGTAAGTGGTCCAATGAGATTGAACTAAAAGAGGCAAAACATTACTCTGAGTAATCCTTCATGAATTAAATTGAACAACATCAGAGGGAGAACTGCTAAATGGGACTTAGAAGAGGACACAGGCAAGATGAGGCATCATGAACGAACTGTATTTATTATTGCTGTTAAATCATACTTGAAATATACAGTAGCAACAAATAGACACAAATGCTAATTCTGTTCCTTGTACAAACTCTAATGAATTCTTATCTGGATTATAGGCTGTACCATATTTTCTTCTCTTGGACTATAGGATCATAAAGAACTGATGCAAATTCCTGCAGCCCGCCTTGTCTTTCAACCTCCCCCTGCCTCCTGCCTTTCCTCTCACTGGCTGTGGTTGTACATTTAACTCAAATCCTTGGCACTGGTCAAATCGGGGACATTTTACACACGCCACCCTGTCATGTTGTTAAATATATGGTTCCGTTTAGTGAGCTAATGGACATGGCATTAGAACTAATGACACACTGATCAGCCTTGGTTGGGTCGCCTGGAGGAGGGTGTATGTTAAGACCCAGAAACATGCACCCACTGATCCCAGGTTTACAACACTGATGATGTGTCCTGAAGTTTATGCATCAATAGATGTTTGATTTATTTTTGATTTATTTATCATACATCAACAACAAACTTACAAACACAGCATCAAAACATGCTTAACATAGGCTACTCCACAAGTGTCCTTTATGTAGTTATGGGGTTCCCTTGCTGTTTCAATACCAACACAGTGTTATTATACCTCTATATTCTGATGGATCAGAGGGATTTTCCTTGTAAACCTTAAAACCAGAGTCAGAAAATGAGGTGCTAAGCAGTATGAGCCCCACCCATTCTCCCACTGACCCTGGTAGGAAATGGTGGTTGTTTCCATATGTTGAGATCGGCATATATTTCCCTCCCTCCTCCATTGTCCCATTCAGAGCCAATTCCTTCCCATATAGAGGTGTGTGAAGTCTAGAGCCTGAGTTGAACACATTCATAGAGGTATAATTGCCTTCAGAGTTTGGTATATGTACTTCCTTTCTTGAAAGAATGTAATGGCTCCCTCTGTTGTTCAATATTCAGCAGCACAATGCCACATGATGTATCACCTACAGTAGAACAACAACAAGTATTTCAATCCCTTTAGCTATAGGTTGTTAGTAGGCTACAGTACATGGAACCATTCAAATAGTATTGAGGCTTTAATCCAGCACAGGATATGTGCTGAACTTGTGCAAAATCTTTAAATTTTTTGTATTATGTTTTTATTAGTAGAAAGTCAAAACAGTTAGACATTCAATTTTCCACTTTATTTTCTCCCTTTCCCCATCCCTCCCCGCACAGTTATCATTGTCATAATGACATTTTTTCAATAGAATTATAAAAAATGATAAAAAAAATTATAAAACTAGAAAAAGTGCCCCTCGGGGCACAGGTCTCCACCAGTCCAGGGCAGATCAGGTTGTGGCCTCCTGGTGGCGCTATGATAGGTCAATGTGAAAGGGGTGCCATTTGTTCTTATGCCTTAGTTGGCAATTGGATGATTTGAGAAAATGTGTGTTGCAAAAATCCACCTGTTGGTGGCGCTATAACAGGCCAATGTGAAAAGGGTGATATGGGATATATTCCTCAGCCTAGTAGGAAAGTCTGTGAAAGATTTCTGGTAAATTGTACGCTGCATTCATGAGTTGAGGCTTTTTGTTCAAAACTGGCCAATCCTGCAAACTTTGAAAGCCAATGTTAGCAAATTAGAATAGAATATGAAATATCGAACAGATCCATCTTGAACACATGACTATAGAGATAGTGTGTAACGATTTGCTGGATTTTTGGACAGAATCTGGAGGAGTAATATAAAATAACAGTTGTTCTGGAAGATTTGGGGCAGAGGTTCATCGTTGGCATCCAGGGTTAACACCGGGTTAACGGTGCCGGAGATTAGCTGGTAACAGACGGTTGGACGCATACACACACTCACACATGGACGGACTCACACACACGCACACACACACACACACACACACACACACGCACACACACGTGCACACACATGCACCTCACAGCCTTGTGCTGAACTTTCCCTTCCAGTCCCCACTGTTTCATTTCTGTCAGACTTAATGTACTTAATGGCCCCCGCACATCGATCTCTCAGTGCCAGCAGTGCCATTGCTCCCTACATTCACAGAATTAATAGAACAAGTTGGAATCCACAGATCCACTGCAGTTTGCAAACCTCAGCTCAGACTTTAGACTTCGATTTTAGACTTTATAGTCCCCAGAGAATGATTAATTGATTGAATACTTCATACCCAAAGTTTTTAGTGCAGCCGTGCCCTGCAGCTGGCGAAAACTAGAGTTCTCAACAGGCCCGAAAATTAAGGCCCGACCCTACCTGGGCCCTCATCAAACCCTGTACGCTCAAGACACTGCCCCCGCTGCCACCCTTAGGCGCGATTCATACTCCTATTTTAGAGCCGAATACAAGTCGGTTCAGCTCTGTAGAACCTACAATGTGACGTCATTTGAGGTTCGGGGGGGCGGGTACCGTCCTAAAGTCGGCTCTTCGGTGCTACTGAAATTTTCTGACGGGCCGAAATCATTTCGGCACTACAGCGGTAAAATAGGAGTATGAATCGGCCCTTAGATCTCCATATATGGAGCTGACCTGTTCTGACATTCCATATTATGTTCTAATGATCTAACCTCATCAAACCCTGTACACTCAAGACACGCTCCATATATGGCCAGTACAGAATTCATTCCATATGTTGATCTGACCCCCAAAGGCAAAGCGCCAGCGCTCGCCCAGCAGTCTGCCGTCACTCAGGCGGATGCGTGCACGCCTGGGTGCACACTGAGGGCGTTACTGGTTAGGCAAATATGTAAACAGTACAGAGTACAGTCAAATGCTTAGTCATAGCACCGAAAAAAGTTTCCATTCAGGTATTCAATTCATAATCATGACATGAAAAAACAAGATTCAAATAATCACCAAAAATAATAAAAAAGACTTGGGGGAAAAAAGGAAGGGGTTATAAAGAGGTGGCGGGTAGTCATTTCTTCTCCCTTTGGCCTGCTGAAAGGTGGATTTTCAGGCCTGTTTTAAAGGAAGCCAGTGATTTGCATTTTTGGAGGGAAGGGGTCAGGGCATTCCACACTTGGGTGGCAGTGCTGTAGAAGGAGAATGTACCCATGTTTGTTCACTTTGTTGAGAACATGACAGACAGCCATACACAATTAGGCCTGTACAGTCAGTGAGTCCTATTTGTAAGGCGGTTGTGGCTGCAGTGCAGGGATCATGTTTTTCTGCAGTGTTGTTTACTTGCACCCAGAGGTCAGTAGGGTGAGGTCGGTGGTAATTGTGTGGCATGATGTTGTGTGATGTCCTTTTCTATTGAAGTTTCGATGTATTGTTTAGCTCTTCCAGGTTGGAGAACAATTAACTTGGCAGCGGTGTTATTGATGCGTGTGAAATTGTCCTGCTATAGTAACATAGCTTAAAGAAGTAGGTGGAAAAGTACAGTATATAGGCTCATTAGGCTGAATAATGCTCTGGTACAACAATAGGAGGAGATGTGGGCCGGGCAATTTAAGCTTGCCTGTAGACTGTTTGGTTATTGAGGAGAATGCGGTTCTGCTGAGGTGAGCTGGGACCAATATTTGGGAGCAATTATTTCCTTTGTCATGCTGACTTTGAGGTGAAGATGGTTATCCTTACACCAAATGTGCAACTGTGTTTTGATAGTCTAGGGCAGAGAGTGGTTGTCTTACAATTTACAATTTACAATTTAGGCATTTGTCAGACGCTCTTAATCCAGAGCGACTTACATTAGGGCAATAGTTGTATCAGTATTTGAGGTATTAAGTAGGCCTAGTGATGGTTGATGGACTTGATGGATAGTCATTAATGTGCAGGATTAGAACAGAATCAGCTTTTTTGTCACATCACAAGTTTACAGGTGCCAGTGCCCGTATTTTAAGCATTTTTACATATTTTTTGTTTTTTGAGCCACTGCAGTTGTGTCCAGGATGTATAAAGCTAGACGTGGGAGTCAGAGTAACTTGTCTCTTTTCACCATAGAGGTTTCACACGGAGAGAGGATAAGTCAACCGCGACCATTGGTTCATTAGTTAAGGGCCGTGGCCCGTGGACATAAAGCTTTTTTAGACCAAAAACACAGCCTGGGAAAATAAATCTGAAATAAATCAATTTTTCTGAATCAGATAAGGGCCGGCGGATATTTCTTTTATCCCACTTACGGTTCCTGCCAGTTGTATGTGTCTCATGATGTGTCTCCTAGCAACCGAGGATCATTCAGATGGTGGCGACAAGCGAGCAGCGACAAGAAAGAAAAATCAAACTTAGAGAGAGGCCTAATTATAACATTTGTGCTGCCTACGTGTGTCATATAAGGTATATTGAAGCTGGAAATAATTAATGAAAACATTTTTTCAAAGCAAATAATGTTTTAACAATCTGAAACCAATCAAAAAATGCCATAGAAGTGATGGCACTCAAAGTACACCTCTATGTGTTGTAAAAATGCAGTTGAAAAAACTGATCACAGTCATCACACACTGACCGCATGCAGTTTGTGTGCCTCAGATTGCATAGTGAGGAAATATCGACTCGGTACACGTAGTACTCTCGCCAGCCTCTTCTACTTAGAAAAGAATCACTGAATGACCTCTTGTGCTGCATACCCAGACTGACGCATCATTGCATAAGGAAGCACATATTTTACATGGTCACTGACCTATTGGCAACCAAAGATAACAACAATCCTTTGACCTTATACAACATTTATATTTACTCCATTCAATACCATCCCATTCAGTAAAACTATAGCTCAGATGGCCTGCTGCACTAATGCACTGTAGGACTATCACCTACTTTAATTTGGTAAATGTTCTCTCCCTGACTGTACATGGCGAATGTACTGTATGATACATCATACATGTATACACAGTGATGCTGCGTTTATATACAGTATATGGTATTGTATTTGTATGGTATTTGTTTTGTCCTGTTCTTATCTTGTCTTGTTACTGTCAATATATTATCTGCTGTCAGCCATACAGATTGTTGCAGAGTTACACCGGGGCTCCACTCGACGCGTCAGCGTTGCGTCTCCGTCACCGTCAGGGAATGTTCCCTTTTTAATCAATGAAGGGTGGCTCCACTGCCTACGATGCGTTGCGTTGCGCTGCGTTCGGTGACTGCTTTAAAATTGCCCCGGTTCGTCTTTTGACCCGTGTCACACGCGTCCAGTTACTGTACTTTAGTGAGTAAAATGATTCTGACTGAGACCTCACTCAAATGGGGAAAGGAGTTAAGTGCCACATCATTAGCAAGTGATCTGCATTCCTCTTAAGCAACCTTGGGTCAAGTATCTAGGACACAAGATACGACCTTTATTGATCCTGCAGGGGAAATTAGGGGCCAAAGACAGTAAACAGCAGTTAGGATAAACAAAAGTACAGTAAACACAGCATGATGGAGAAAAGGAAAAATGTAATAGCGCAGCCATTTTTTATTCAAAGCAAAGAGACATAGAAAGTGTCTCTGTAGCTCTGTAACTAACTAACTAACTAACTAACTAACTAACTAACTAACTAACTAACTAACTAACTAACTAACTAACTACTAAATAAATCAGGCTATGTCTTACAGTAAGACTTGATTAGGCTCTGTCTATGGTGAAACACAGTGACAAAGGTGACCCGAGGTTACCAGTGGTTGAATGTCAAAGCTGAATTATCCAAGATAAGTCTCACACATCCAAAAGAACCTCTTGAAAGCAGATACTGGCCCATGCTCTTCTTCAGACTGAATATTATAAAACATGACCAAGACACCATCTTAAGTGCATCATCATCATAATCAACCTGTTTCAGAAGAGTCTTGTTAAGTGTTTTTATAATGTGGTTATTGTTGGATTTGCATATATTTACGTATTCAGTTTCCGTCTCGTTGAGATAAAGACCAACACAGTTGGAGGCCTGCTCAAGAGACTGAAGGAGAGCCATGAGCGTATTCCAATGATTGACTGATAAGCACAATGTCATCGGTGAAGTCAGTATCGGTTAAGTTGCCCCGTTTCTATTTATTATTGTTGTTGATTATGTTCTTACTTCTTCGTATGTCAGTGGATGCTGTCAATGAGGGCTACCAACTAAACCCTAGGAGAAGCTCTCGTCATCCTGCTAAATACCTAAATCTTAAGTGCAGAAGGTCATGTGATTAACACACTGATGGAACGGTGTGTAGAAATACATCATATTAATTAAAGTCAATCAATCAAACATGTAAAAATTCTAATTTAACACAGTGTACCTCTAAGTGTACCTCAGTTTTTGTTAACTAAGTTGTGTAAAGGGAGAGTAGTGTGCGCCTACTTCTATTTCTATTTCTGTCACAGCTGACATTATACCTTAAACATGAGATCTAGAAATGTCATATCTCTATGAG
>NC_139701.1:25786835-25866835 GCF_964188405.1 Protomyctophum parallelum | reverse complement strand
TTCAGTCAGTCTATAGTTGAATACATTCCTTTGGAGAATTGATTACTACCCGAAAATTAAGGCCCGGCCCTACCTGGGCCCTCATCAAACCCTGTACACTCAAGACACTGCCCCCGCTGCCACCATTAGATCTCCATATATGGAGCTGACCTGTTCTGACATTCCATATGTTGATCTGACATCATCAAACCCTGTACACTCAAGACATGCTCTATATATGGGCAGACCTAATCAAACCCTGTACACTCAAGACACTGCCCCCGCTGCCAGCCTTAGATCTCCATAATATATGGTGCTGACCTGTTCTGACATTCCATATGTTGATCTGACCCCCCATGCCAAAGCGCCAGTGTTCGCCCAGCAGTCTGCCGCCACCCAGGTGGATGCGTGCATGCGACCTCGAGGTCACAGGGCGTCTTACTGGTGTATGACAAGTTGAACTGATAATACAACATACAGCCAGACAGCAAAATGCGAACATTTATACCCCAGGTTGGGAAACACTACTCTAATATTTTTAGAGAACATTTAATATCTAACTGCTGGTCTCTTGTGTCCATATGGATGTCCATACATGATGTACTTATGGAGTCAAGTTTTGACGGTGTTATCATTAAACACCATCATTAAACGCTTTCTCATTCCAGTCCCTGCATTGCCAATGGTCAAGGCTGATATGCAAGTTCAGATTGATATTAAGACCCTGATAAGAGTAACAAACAGGGAGTAACAAAACACTGTGGCATAGGGTGCAAACCAACTGGGGAGAAAAATGCTTTAGGATAGAAAGAATGACAGACAGACAGTTCCCTTCAATTCATTGTAGGATTTCATATTGACTTGTCTAGTAGTCTGTCAGTGTAATTCTATTACAGCAACTTTACTGAGGCAAAGTAGTCGGACTCAAGCACATCAGCAACAGTCCCACCTTAGTGGATTTTGTTGTTTGACATATTGCATCAGGCCTTCACAACATTTTATAATATGACTCATTCTGTAATTGCCCTTTGAAAACATTAGAGAACACTCCTTTAGGACATAAAGTAGACACATAGCATACTAGCAAACAAGTCTGAATATGCCTCAGACTGTGTGAGAGTGCCTATCTGAATGCTTAGTTCTGACATGAGCTTCCAACAAGTTGCATTCCACGGTGAGAGAAGACACATGTAAGACAGAGACGAAGAAAAGAGAATGCACGAAAAAGACAGAGAAAAGGAGTGAAGGTGAGATAAAGAATATCAATGCGGAGATCATGAATGTCCAGTACTGGCTGCTGCTGCTTCACTGCACTGCATGGATTACAGGTATGCCATATTCGATTTTGTTTGGGTACATGCGCGCAGTGAATTCATTTTGGTGTGTGTGTGTGTGCGTGTGTGCGTGCGTGCGTGCGTGCGTGCGTGTAGACTGTGTGTGTAAACAAGCAGAATTTAGACATAATGTAGGCGTCAATATTTGTCTTGCATAGTGTATGGGTGTTTAGGTTTATTGGAATTGTGTACGTACGTATATGGATGTTTGGATGTTTACATCTGTGTGTGCAATGCATGGCTCTGTAAATGTGCATGTATACATATTTTGGTCTCATTGGATGGCCTGAGCTACACTCAACTCAGCTTAAGTCCATACACAGCCTGGCCCTGAGGTGGACATGTCTCAGCTTGTTCAGTCTGGAATGCTGTGAACACATTGTGTGAACACAAACAGACAAATGTGTACACATTTGTCTGAGTTAAATGAACTCTAACAATTTTACTGTGTACTTTAATAAGCCTGCATGCAAACTTTGTTTTGCTAGTTGTGATTAATGGAGGTACCAAGAAAGGTGATTCAACAGTCTTTGTGACCCTTCCAAAGCGCTACAATATTCTTCACATTCACACACCAATGGCAGAGGAAAGCAAGGCACCAACCTGAACCTGCTCATCAAGAGCAGTTAGGGGTTCAGTGACTTTGCTCAAGGACACTTGAGCAAAGTGTCCTCCTCCTGACACGCAGCCAGGAGGAGTCAGGAATTGAACGTGGAACAAATCACGCTTGTTACTAAGAGTTTATCCTGGTTTTCAGATGCTTTAAGAGGCATTGGTCCCTACATCAGGCATTATGAGGGCTTGTCGTATGACAGGGAGGAGGTCCACAGGAGACACCTGAGGTCCAGGAGAGCACAGCCTGAGGACCACCAACTGCTATTGGGCTTCACAGCGTTCCACAGGTGTCCGGCAGCTTCTCAAACCCTCACTATGGCAGCTGCTTCAAAAGCTTTGTTAAATATACAGCTTTCTGTTCAAATATACACCATTATTTTCCATTGAATGTTATTCTTTATTCCAAAATACAATAAATAATTTAATTGATTAATTATTCATATTGTCTTAAATATGTTTAGCATAACAAAGCATATTTTGTCCACATCTTGAGCTTGTTTGTTGTCTTAGAAAGTTCCGGTTGCGTTTGCGGCGAGATGCAACAGGGTTCGCAGAGCGTTTCAGTGTGATGAATGAACATGGTCCCATAGCAGCAGACCTCTCTCATTTATACTCAGGAACACTAGAGGGTATGTATGACATGGAAATACCTCACCCACCACAATTATACCTCCTGCTAAGAATTGTACCCTTGTGGGTCCATTTTGATATTAAACTAGTAATAGGAATAGTAGCAGTGCTTAGTATTAGCGCTGCAGTAGTAACTAACGTAACACTGAAGATTTCACTGTGTATGTCTGTCTGTTCTATATGCTTGTGCTTCTTTCTCTACCTGTTCTGGCCTGGTCATGTCCTGTAGGTGAGCATGGTTCGTCCTGTCATGGCTCCGTGCTTGAAGGTCAGTTTGAGGGCTCCATCTATACAAACAATGGGACGTATCACGTGGAGCCTGCTCATAGATACACCATCAACCAGACAAATCAACATTCTATAATCTACCACCAGGATGATATGGGTAAGACTTCGTTCATGTTTTTAACCACTTAAAACCAATACTGAACATACTGTAACAGATTGACAACGTGACCCATTAGTGAGGTTGTCGATCTGCTATTTTCGCCGAAATAGTTGATCAACTTTTTTTGCAAAACACAACACGCCTATTATGACGTTCCCAAAATAGAATAGGGACATGCAGCAGGTTCATGTGGTTCAGGCTTTGGGCCAATTTCTTCAAGAGAAACCTATTTAAACCTTATTAAACCTACTATTATAGTCCACATGAGCAGCTGGTGCTTTGCTCAAGGGAACCTGGTATCTTAGCTGTCAAAGAGGAGATTTATTTATTTTTAATCTTTTTTTGTGTGTTCCCAGCCTGTTTTCTTTTGTGATCCGCAGTGAGACAGCGTCCAACGTGATGTGTTGAAGTCATAAAGTCACACTAGCATTGTTCCGTGGAGACGATGTGGTGTGCAAAATGTTACAGTTCACCACCAGTTTGATTAATGGCACTCTTGGCAATTTATTCAACAGTCAAGTCACTGAGCAGACAAACATCATCTTCTTGTTATCTATCCATATCAACAGTCTTGGCTGGTGTCATAATGAGCCAAGGTTACTAAAAGTCACTGAACCGGTCGTAACCTTTTGCTGGCGGCTTGAGAAAAAAGAGTTGAAAACTCATTGTAGACTCTAGTTATAGCTCTGGGGAGGGAAGGGAGGGAGGGGTCAGGGGCTATAGCTGAAAACCAGCCAAAGAAAAGAAAAGTGTGACTTTAGAGGAAGGGTTAGGGTCTGGGGTACAGAGAAAGGTACGGGGCAGAAAGGAGGAGTTGGGCAGGGGTGGGTGGGGGTAAGGATGGGATTGCACAGTAATGGTGTGGTAAGAGAGAGGAGGGGGGAGGAAGAGATGGAAATTAGAGTCATTGAAGGTGGCCTTGGGGATGGATACCATGGTGATACACCTGGTTGGTCTGGAAATGTATCCCTCTAACGCTTCAGCCAGCTGGCATTCATTGCTGAGGACTGTCATATATTGCGCAGTGGTGTGTTTGCACGCAGGCGCGCGTGTGTGTCTGTCTACCAGCTTGGCTACATAGTTTTCGGTTTCGGCCTGACTGCCCATGTCCAGCTATGATTTTTTTTACCTGAATTTGTTCATATATATTCAAATGTGTGTGTGTGCGTGCGTGCGTGTGCCCGTGCGTGGCAAAGCGTGGCTAACTTTGTGTGCGTGCGTGTTAAGGTTATACGTAAGGTTAAGCGGCTGTGGCTCAGGAGGTAGAGCAGGTCATCCAACGATCCCAGGGTCGGCGGTTCGAATCCCGGCTCCTCCTGTCCACATGTCGAAGTGTCCTTGGGCAAGACACTGAACCCTACATTGCCTCCAATGAGTCGGTCGGTGTGAGCTCGCCACCATTGGTGTGTGAATGTGGGAAGTGAGGACGCTGGCGTCGACTGTTCGCCGCTTCACCTCCCAATGTACTGTAAGAATGAACCATTGTAAAGCGCTTTGAGCACTTGGAAAAGCGCTATAAAATGCAATTCATTATTAACATAACCGGGACTTACATGTCCAAATCTAACCCCTTAATGATTCATCTTTACCCTAACTCCAACCCCAGCCTGGATCAGAACAAAGCCAATTGTTCCTGTTTTTTCAGTAGATGATTTCCAGGAACTAATTGTATACTCTTATCAAAACCTCACATTCCACTAATGCCTTTCTTCCGTGACATCTGACCTACAGCACAACGTGCTGCACTTCAGACGTGCTGCTACTGACAACATCCTGCACTTTTATTCAGAGGCCAATATCTTCAGGAAATTATCAGAGGCCAATATTTCAGGCCAACACACAAGTGTGTAGGCCTGAGATAACGTGTCCACTGTACTGTATTTATTTTTCTTCACTTCCTGTGGGTGGGGCCTGAATGGGCATGCCAACAGCTGAATAAGGGTATCCCGCCTCCTGAGATGTACTGTAGATTGTTAAAGGGTCTCTCTCATATCTGTAAAGACATGATATTCCAGTACGATATTCCCTACAGCATTTTTGTTTAGTATATAAGGCACGTTTGTAATGTTTGTTAGTATACTATAGCACATTTTATGCAAGGCAATTCAAAGTGCTTCACAGGCATGCATTTAACACATAAAAGTAAAAGAAGGAATTAAAAAAGAATAGAATAATTATTATTATCATAAAAGATTAACGTGTTATTATAGTTCCGAATTTTCTACTGAGTTAAATTGCAAACTATCAGTAATAAACTCGTATTCATCATTATATGTTTAATTCAATTCAATTCAATTCAATTCAATTTTATTATAGTGTCAAATCACAACAAGTTGTCTCAAGACACTTTACAACCAACAAAGATCCACCCAGAGCAAGCAATATTGCGAATTTGCGACAATGGTAACGAAAAACTCCCCTTTAGGAGAGGAGAAACGTCAGGCAGAACCCGACTCTAGGGTGGGCGGCCATCTGCCTCGACCGTGTCGGGGGGGGTAGAGGGAGAGAGAGAGAGATAGACAGAGAGAAATAGACAGAAATAGACAGGTGGGCTCCGTGGAGGGGTCTGGTCCACATCTGGTCCACATCTGGTCGATCTCTGTGAGGCCGGGTCCAGGTCACACTTCTGGTGGGCTCCATGAAGAGGCCTGATCCACGGTCACACTCGGCAGTCAGTTGGGGGTTAATATTAGAGGTCCACAGAACTGCGACGGGGAGGACGAAAAGAGACTCCGGGGAGAGATTCCCCGGATGTTGGATTAGTGGCAGGCCTTACTGGAGCCTATATAGTGTATATTACAAGTACTGCTGGGAGACAGACCCACACAACAATGTACGACTATGGTATCCAGCTAGACTTGGAGACAACTCTAGCTATAGGCTTTGTCGTAGAGAAAGGTTTTCAACCTAGTCTTGAATGTGCAGAGTGTGTCAGCCCCACGGACCGAAGCCGGGAGAAGGTTCCACAGCTGAGGTGCCTGGGACCTAAACGCCCTGCCTCCTATTGTAACTTTTGATATTTTTGGGACAGTAAGCATTTTTGCATACTGTAGACGCACTGGTGTTCTATTTGGTTTGTAGGGATCAATGAGATCTTTGAGATATTGTGGTGCCTGACCATTGAGAGCTTTGGTAAGGAGAATAATTTTGAACTCTATTCTGTGTTTGACAGGGAGCCAGTGTAGGGAGGCCAGTGAAGGAGTGATATGGTCTCTTCTTCTGGTACCTGTCAGCACACGCGCCGCAGCATTTTGAACTAGCTGTAGGCTTTTCAGAGACTTACCTGGGCAGCCTGATAATAGCGAGTTGCAGTAGTCCAGCCTTGAGGTAACAAATGCGTGAACAAGTTTTTCTGCGTCATTTTTGGACAGGATGTGCCTAACCTTTGCAATATTTCGCAGGTGAAAAAAGGCAGTCTTTGAGATTTGTTTGATGTGCGATTTGAAAGACATATCTTGATCAAAGGTAACTCCCAGATTCTTTACAGTGGCCTTCGAGGCCAAGGTAATGCCATCTAGGGAAAAGTTCTCATCGGCTAGCTTGTCTCTTAGGGGCTTAGGGCCGATCACGATAACTTCCGTTTTGTCAGAGTTGAGGAGTAGGTAATTACGGGTCATCCAACTCTTTGTCTTTAAGACATGCTTGAAGTTTGACTAATTGGTCTGTTTCGTCCGGTTTCATCGATAGATATAATTGAGTGTCGTCCGCGTAACAATGGAAATGTATAGTGTTCCCTGATGATGTTACCCAGAGGGAGCATATATAAGGAGAAAAGTATTGGTCCAAGCACAGAGCCTTGTGGGACTCCGTATTTGACCTTTTCACGTGTTGAGGAGCCATCATTGACATCTACAAACTGAAATCGATCAGACAGATAGGACTCGAACCATTTCAGTGCGGCACCCCTGATGCCAACCAGATGCTCCAGTCTCTGTAGCAGAATGTGGTGGTCAATAGTGTCAAATGCAGCACTAAGGTCCAGCAACACCAGTACGGAGAGGAGGTTATTATCTGCTGCAGTCAGGAGGTCATTTGTAATCATTATATGTTTATTGTCTCCACCAGGCCGAAGGCATGTGGGGAGAGTATGTTTTGCACTCCGTCCGTCCGCGTGTCCGTCCGTCCGTCCGTCCGTGTGTCCGTGAACAGCTAATCTCGGCCACCGTTAACCCGGTCGATGCCATATTTTGCACACACACTCCCTGGATGCCAACCATGAACCTCTGCCCCAAACTTTCCAGAACGGCCTGTTATAGCGCCACCAGGAGGCCGCTTTGTGCAAAACAAGTTTTTGCACAGTACACCTACAGATTTTGTCCAAACATCACGCAAATTGGTACACAGTCTCTCTAGAGCCATTCAACGAAACGGGTCTTTCAGATTTATCACACTCCATCCTGATTGGTTAAGATTGGCTTCCAAAGTTCACAGGAGTGCTCAGTTTCAAGCAAAATGCTGCAAATCATGAACACATCGCGTGATTTCCGTGAAATTGTGCACCCACATTCCCACTAGGCCCAGGACGAAATGCCACATGAACAATTTCAACTCAGCCTCAAGGTGGCGCTATAACTGGCCGAAAAGTGTTTTTACCTCTAACTGCACGGATCTGTGGATAACCTGGTGGAGACCTGTGCCCGGAAGGGCACTTTTTCTAGTCTGACATTGAACTTGGACTTTTAATTCATTTTAACTATAACAATAGCTACAATGTATTATGTGTCCATGTAGAGAGGGAGTACCTTAAACATTTTAAAGTCAATGTTTGGCTGAACAAACTGTGTAAATGTTGATGTATTTGTGTGAGTACGTGCACGTGTGTATGTACGTATGTACACTACACATGTACGCATGTAATAATGCCTACACATAACATAGTGTGTGTGTGTGTGTGTGTGTGTGTGTGTGTGTGTGTGTGTGTTTCAAACTGAAAGATGAGAAGCAGACCTCTTAAGTGCGTGCATGCGTGAGTTTGTGTGTGTGTGTGTGTGTGTGTGTGTGTGTATGATTGCACACATCCGTACCTGCCCTATAGTTACCCCCGTCACGTGGATTCTCCTTTGAGGAGTCACGCCACTTATGGGAATGATGGCTAACTTTCTCAACACAACACATTCCACCACTCCAGGAGCTTACCACCCAATCTGCTGTCTCATCTTCCCTCTCACTGTGTCATCAATGTAGCAACACGCCCACATGTGCACGTGCATGTGCAAACACACATGGATACAGACACAAATACACATAGATAGCATGACACTCAGACCTGGGCACACACAATAACAAACCATGCATGGTCAAGCTCCATGCAATTCAAACATGCTGTTATTGTTTTGGGAAATGTATACGTTAACTTCCATGGCTGTGGGTGGAATGATTAACTGCCCTTAAATGTTTTTCATAAAAGGCATGTGATCCACGTGATTTCACAGTCAGGGAGAAGTTTGAATAAAGTTGACCTTGTTCAGCTTGGAAATACGTACCTCTCTCAGCATGTGTCATCCCATATATTTCTATATACACAGACCTTTCAAACCTCTGGAGACGTTAAAATGATAATACTGTATGTTCACATTTCACGTGTGAGAGAGTGTGAGCGAGAGAGAGTGTTCACATACTGAAAAATAACCCCCCTTTTCTGGTGGATTTTATAGTAGAAATCTGGTTAGGAAATATAAATACCTCTGTGGGGGCATGGTGCATCTCTGGGGGTTTCTGCAATTTCACAGAATTATCAACTTTTACGATGATCCTAAAAGCTAGACATTTCGGTGATATATAGCCTGTGCAGATCCAAACTAGGTTTCTGGCAACTACCAAAAGGGTTGGTCCATTTTCAAACTGTTGCGTACAAGAAGTATTCTATTGACAAATATTTTCAAAATAATGCTTATCCACTGGAATGTTTATGGCGTGGCTGAAGGCCAAACTCTACAACTTGATTTGTCATTTAGTGCCATTTTGCAGCCAGCACCCCATTGGTGAAACCTTTTATTGTGGAGGATGTTTATAATAAGTTCACTAGTACATTGTACTGATTGTAGTTGGGAGTTGGGCATTGAAGTATACGTACAACCTTGAACCTTGTAATGAATCCTTGATTGATGTCAGATGAGGGGCTGGAATTGCCATACGTTTTCTATAGTGCACTGAGCCTGGGAAATGGTTTCAAATTTTCGCTGGGAATCCAGTCAAAGAATAATAATAATTAGAAATAAATGCCTCCGTCCTTCCTAGCTTTAGACTGGACTAGACCTGTACGTTCCCAGTCGCAGTCGGCCACCGGCCTACTTGGGAACGATGCAACTTGGGAACCTAATGATATACGTTGTCATAGCACCCGTTTTAACTGTCAGTCGGTGTCCCACATGGAGATCTGTGTATGTGCCTGTGTGCCTGTGTGTGAACTATGAAGACTGCAAACTGAAAATTGTACTTGCATGGCAATCAATTCGGCCCACTGGCAGAGCCTGATTGGTTGTGACTCAATTGGCTGAGGCAGAGGCTGGAAATTGCACAGGTGAAACGAGTTGGCCTCATTAGGCCCACTGACAGAGCCTGGCCCAGGTGAAAGGAGTTGGCCTCATTAGGCCCACGTACTGGCAGAGCCTGACCAGAGCCTTTTGGTGGTTCTAGAGAACCGTGGGTCCGACCGACTCGATACCTGGCACTGCACTCCGTGTGGGGGTGTGGAACGCGTGTCGAATGTGACGTCGGTGGGTCAAACGGTTCTCGAGTTACGTGCATTACACACACACGTACGCAGGCATGCACGTACGCAGAGATGTGGCGCATTTATAGTAGGATTCAAGTCTATCAAGCGTGTAGTTCCTGTTTTGGGGGGCTTTTTTAGGTGAATTCAAATTAATCTGTAGATAGATCAGGCCAAATATTAGCTTTGTTGTTTAATCTTGCGGATAGCTTTGTTAGGAAGCTTGGCTCCAAGGCTCAGAAAACTTAAAAACTCAAATTAATCAGTTCTTGCATCTACATTTTAGGAGTCCAAGCTGGTGTGTGTTTGTGAGTGTGTGACTGTGTGTGTGTGTGTGTGTGTGTGTGTGTGTGTGTGTGTGTGTGTGTGTGTGTGTGTGTGCCTGCGTGTGCCTGCGTGTGTGAATTTGCATGCGCGCGCGTGTGTGTGTGTGTGTGTGTGTGTGTGTGTATGTGTGTGTTTGAGAGTAAGAGAGAGAAAGAAAAATAGAAAGAAAGAGAACAAGGGGAATTAGAGGTCTGGAAATAATTCCCTCACTGGGGCACGCACGCACGCACGCACACACACACACACACACACACACACACACACACACACACACACACACACACACACACACACACACACACACTTCTATCCCACTCATACCGTGTGTCGCACCAAGCTGCTGGTGCTGATTGGTTAAGAACACATTTCCAGGATGGTGTGATCCAATCATTCAGCATTTGATCACTGGACAGCAGGCATATCTGAACAATTGTGCAAACTCCCACACTGGATACAATGTGCACACATGCATGCAGTATTGTGAACATGCACATTCATACTGTACACAGTATGCATGCACGCATGCATGCACGCTGCATACACGCTGCACACGCATGCATGCACACGCACACACACACACACACACACACACACACACACACACACACACACACACACACACACACACATACACACACACACACACGCACGCACGCGCATACACGTGCACACACACACACACACACACACACACACACACACACACACACACACACACACACACACACACACACACACACACACACATATACACACTGTGCTGCACAAGTATAGGCCTACTATAATTATTTATCCAGTCAGGAACGATGCAACTTGGGAAAATATGTCCTCTGCATTTGACCCCTGACCTACTGTACATGTCCTGACCTACTGTACATGTCCTGCTCTGAAGCAATAGCATTTCTACCAAACGTTTTCATAGACTGCTGATGGAGGGCTGGCCAGTGCAACATGATGGACCAATCTGTGTGCACATGATCCCCTGACTGCATTTACATCATTATTTCTCAAACTGAATGAGACAGCTGGCCCGAAGGTGCTGCAAATCACAGTTATATTTTAACAAAACCCAACAGCCACCAATGGTTGATGATTTCCAAATGAGGGTTGCTATTTGTATAGTGTTTAGGAATATAAGCAGATTAAGCACTGATCTACTCATGTGTTTCAAATTTGATTGGTTACCGATACAGACAGACACACAGAAAGTGTAATCTCACCAGCCCACCACCGTAACTCTGGTCGTCAAGACAAAAAACATTACCCAACATTATACATACAGAGAATTCAGTCAGCCTCCTTAACAAACACACAGATGCATGCAAACCACGTATTCCAGCACAATGACAAACTTTCCTGTGTCCCGGGTTGCAACCCTGGGTCACAATAGGGACATTATCAGACCGACAGAGCTGAATGTTTGAAATTATTTAGCTGAATGGCTAAATCACATCTCTGTGCTTTGTGAGCGTGTGTGTGCATGTGTGTGTTTCAATTATTGTGCGCATGCTGTGGATGTTGAGGTTGTGGATGTGCATGTGCATGTTTATTGGTGTTACTAGGGGACATTTGAAGGATATACAGTATGTTCTGTGCGCATGTGAGAAAGATCAAAATGTCAATTTTGTGTTTGTACATCTACAGCAGGGGTACTCAACTGGCGGACCGCGGTCCACGACCGGACCGTGGACCACCTCTCTGCGGACCCTAGGCAAATTATTAAAAATCAGGTCAGGCCAACAAAAAAAAATCTCTCCTAAGCTCAGGCCAGGCCAGCCACAGTCAATTTCAAATCAATTCAGGCAGTGTTGCTGCAGCACAACTACATTGTGTGTCTTATGTTAATGGAGGGAAGAAGTTAATAATATAAATAACATCAGATGGTACATTTCTCATGTGAAATTGCTGCAAAGGCCCCCAAAATGTCCCCCAAGGGCCCCCAAAATTCCGGCGCGCGCTTTGCGTGCGCGCAGTGTGGCCTGCCAGGGCGTATAACTCCCGGCCTGATTTGGAGTTCCACTCCGGGCCTGCACTCTGAACCCCATTATTGGTTGGGTGGAAGGGGATCTGATTTGTATAAGCTTGACCATACTAAACGGGCATAGAGCCCCGCTCTCCAATGGACGCTGCGCATGGGACCGGACCTCGGTCTTATTCAAAAAAATATTTGTGGACCTTCATCATTTCTAGTTGAGGACCCCTGATCTACAGTATATTATTATACTCTGTATGTTTGTTTCTATGCAGTCCCCCCATCCGTTGGAAGCAGTTCTGATGGATTCTGCAGTGCAGACAGTCTCCAACGTATTGCCCAGAGCCTAACACCCAAAGAGGTGGGACAGTCCAGACTTCACACACTCACGCACGCACATGCGCACGCACACACACACAAACACACACACACACACACACACACACACACACACACACACACACACACACACACACACACACACACACACACACACACACACGCACACACGCACACACACACACACACACACACACACACACACACACAGGGGGTGTACTTGTACATCAAGCTGCCTTACGCTACAGAAACAGGAGATAGGCTCCTGCCCTATGGGCCTCATAGCTCGGCAAGGCTACTTACTTACTTTCTTTGAATTAAACTTCCCTTATTATGAATGTGGTCATCAACTTTTATTTTAGCTTTGTGGGTAATTCCAACCAAGATGTCATAAAATATATTTAAGAAAAAGGGAAGGCCACATGGTGACTCATTGTGAAAAGAGATCCGCTTGTTTACAGGCTGAACTACGAATAGTGGTTATAGGTCATAAATAAATTAGTCAGGTGACTTAGCCCACACTGTAAACAGTTGGTAAAGATGAATGTCAGATCAGCTATCAGCTCCATCAGGACTATAGTTAACTCTTGGCTGACAAGTTGTCCATTCACACCAAGGATACAGAGGCAGTTGTGTGAATACATAATTGTTCCATGCCTGCATAATTTCCAGTGGTTGTATGGTCACTTCTGAGGTCATGCAATGGTTCAAACAGATGGAATTCCCAGTAGTATCCATTACTAAGTCTGTGTCAGCCAGCATTCAGTTTCTGTCACCCTATTTGTCCCTGTGGGAAACGTGCCTACACTTTGTCACACACAATGACACAGCTTGACAAAATGGAAGACACACACTGATATGAAAAACATATCCAACCTTAATTCCCTCTGATCTTAGGCTGTGATCTGATGTCAATCCCATATTCAAATTACAAAGGATAACGACTTTCCACAATCCACATGTAAAAGGAATTGTATAGCCGAGGCAAACAAAACCGTGTATTCCACCATGTAGTATGTGCTCTTTTTGCTGGTTGGTTCACGTGTGAATTCTCCCACAGGAGATGCCACCCACCCGGGCCAGGAGAACCATTGATGAATCAAAGACCAGCTGCCTCCTCCATCTCCATGCAGACCACCTCTACTATAAGAAGTTCAGGACTGTTGAGGCTGTTGTGGCACAGGTGATTAGTACACAGAATCAGCTTTATTGTCACATCACATTGGTTTTTGTGCGTAGTTCCCATCATGCCATTTTTACAAGAAAAATCAAGGCAAGAAAGGAAAGAAAGTTTGAGCGCTTTTACCACAAAAAAGTACAGGTAAAGGGTTTTCTCCTGTGTGGTTCTTAGATATTTACAAGCTTTTGCCACAAACGGTACAAACAAAAGGTTTCTTAGCTACAGTACAAGCTTTGCTACAAACTGACAATAACAAAGGGTCTCTTAGCTTTTTCCACACAAAAAAAATATATATTTACACATAGTACCTGAGATAATAATATAAGGTGCGTGAGCAATCACAATACACCATGTCTTTTCATTTATTATTTGTTACGTCGATAACACATCTCAAATATTACAGAACACTGAAGTTAAGATCTCATTAAAAGGCTTGGTTCAAAGCTACAGTTGTCCAATGGTCATTATGTCTATAGGCAATCATGGAAATCCACCAATGGGTATAAAGTGTTTATATATGTTACACTTAGACTGGAATATTCTGCTCTTATTTTGTTTCCCCTAGCTTTAATGTCCAACTTTGGCTCTCCAGAGGAGAGCAATTTGTTCTGAGGTAGCACACTAATGTCTATTGAGAGCCAGAACACTAGTGCCCATAAAAGACCAAGCTGTTGCTGCTATTGGGGTGAATGAAGCCACAGGGCCTACTGCCAAGCCCTCCAAAGATGCACACAGCTGCTATAGTATTGCACACGGCACAAGGAAGAGGCCATGTATCTTCCTCCTCTAGGCCTCAGGCCACATGGTCCACTAGGCCTCAGGCCACATGGGGCCACTAGGGTACCACCCGGTGTGCCAAGGCTCTTATTGCCACCCCAACTTGGCAACCCAGCAAGGCCAAGTTCAAGTGTTGCTTGGCTGCTTTCCTGCATTACCCTCCATTTCAATTCAAACCATCAGTATGTAGCAAGACCACTACTAATTGCTTAGAAGGTCTAGCTCATAGATCCAAAGGCAGAACACGACGGCATGTTGGCTTGCTCCTCGTCGAATTGAAGTGAGAAATAAAATCGTGCAAAAGCGCTGGTTTAGGGCGGGGTAAAGTTCGATCCAAAAATAAGTCAACGTCTGATACAATCAAATTATAAAACCAAACTTTTGTTTCGGAGACAAATATGTACAGTCTACTATACACCTGCCCTGAAATCTGGTTACTGACACTCCGAGTCCAGACACGCCTACCTCCCTTGAAGCTCGCACGTCAATCAAATTCATCCCAAGGTAGCCACGCCCCTCAAAACATACTCGACTTTATGGTCATTTCTTTAATAAATGGGACCATAATTTTCCAAAAAGAATATTATGACATGAGAAATGAAACTTTAAACTAGTGACTGGAAGCAGAAAGTATTCATGACCATGTTTATTAAGGTAATACAGTCTAGGTGAAGTTGGGCCAAAATACATGGGCCTCTATGGAGCTATGGGGCTTTTTGGGTCCAGTCCAGCGCCACAACAGGCCATTATATGAACTACCGATTTCAAATGAGGCTTCACGAAATATCTGGCTGACTGCCCCCCTGGTCTAGCTAAGTAGTGTTACGGCCTCCCTTTAAAAATACGTTTACAGGCCTGGTGTCAACAAAAGCCAGATTTTCTCTCTCTACAGAAGCATACTTCACTGTGGTCACGAACGATTACATCTACATTTCAACATGACTTGACATGAAAAATGTCAAATGTAAAAAAATAAGAAGAGGAAAAAAACGTCTTAACCTTATCTCCAGTGACCAGGCTTTTATCTTCACAGATGAGTAAGGCTGGGAACGAGTCACAAGCTTACAAAATGAACCATTTTTGGTAACTTTTTGCCCACACGTGTTAAAAGTAGGCTATATATATATATATATATATATATACACCAGAAATACTTGACCAGTGTGATTGGTGATTCACCAAAGTTCCCTAATTATGAATGTGGTCATTGGTGTAACTTTTATTTTAGGATGTTTAGTCACTTGCACTTGTCATAAAAATAGCACGAGAGAAGCAAGAGAGAAACCAGGTTATGCTTTGATTGGTGACTCATTGTGAAAAGATATCCACTTGTTTACAGGCTGAACTACAACTCTCACAGTAGCGATTGTTGCAGGTCATAAATAAATTAGTCAGGTGACCACACCATGTAAACTGATTCAATAAACAGCTGCAGGTAAAGATGAATGTTTAGATCAGCTATCAGCTCCATCTCCATCTTTACTGAAGAAAACTCAGGTACACCTCACAGGGCAATTAATAAGTCAAACTTAGAAATACTCTCAAAAACAGAAACTCCAGCAGGAACATGCAGGCAGCATACGAACAGAAGACAATACAATTAATCTCAAATACTCTGACAGTCTCATTAACGCAGTAAACACACCACAGCTGGGTGCCCAGTGGAACCAGTCTCTCAATCATGGCCACACACAGAGGAACACACTGGGAATTGGGAAAGTCACTGGACAGGGTGGGACACAGAGCAGGGGCAGATAGGCCAAGATCATGACAATTCTTTACAGATAAAAAAATAATGCTTGTAACCCTATTAGATTTGACAATGTGTCTTTTCTCTTTTCAGTGTGTCCTGTCAGGCCATATGCCAGTTATTTTATGATGAACTCTATATGAGTTCTCGACCAGTAGTAGACTTGGGTAAAAGTTGACCTGGTAGACTTGGGTAAAAGTTGACCGCCTGCTGGAATTGCTGACTGCAATGCTATGCAATCTTTTTGTCTGTGTTTGTGGTGAAACGTAAAAGTGTAGCCCACATTATTAGTGTGAGGGCAACCAGACTATTATTATTGCCATATGTCAAATCGACGGCTTCATCGGGAATCGTGTGCTTGTATTATAAGAGATCCGTTGTATAGTTTCATTGTAAAAATATGATTTTTGGGGGATAAATCCCCTCCGAATTACTTACACATGATCACAGGGGTGACTTGTTGTAATTGGCTAGCAAAATTTGTGCAAGGGGCCTATGTAAGCGATTGCGGCAACCACACAGTTTTCAAATAAATGTAGTGGAGTGAATGTACGATAATTGCCTCTGAGGTGTAGTGGAGTAGAAGTAAAAGTATTGGACATTGGAAATAGTCAAGTAAACCTACAAATACCTCAAAATTGTACGTAGGTACAGTACTTACTTTACACCACTGTCGATCGGCTATATTCAGCGAAAGATTTCCCCACAATAAGGACACTGGGCATTAAGTGGTTAATGTGCAGAAAAAAAGGGGAAGTACAACAGTTGTTTGACTGTTAGGCTACTTAGTGTAACATTGTAAAGTACTCAAATAGGCTACTGTACTAAAGTACAATATTTAGTTATTTTTTTCTTTTCCTTCCGTATTCAAGTAGTATTTTCCTCAGAGGAAACTATTGTAGGCCTACCTTTACTCCACTACAATTTGTGAAAACTTTAGTTAGGCTACTAGTTACTGTGTAGAATTAAGATTTTGAGTATCATTACAAAACACGCTAACCACTTCAGCCGTATACATATTTCGGCCATTTGAAAATAGCATATCGGCTATTTTCAAAATATTTTTTTAATACATTTTGACAATTATGAAATGGGACACTCTGCGCAATGAGTACTTTTGGTACTTTATGTATATTTTTTGCACTACTTTTAGTCAATTACATTTTGAATACTCGACTTCTACTTCATCGATACTTTTACTTTTTCATCACTGGACAGAAGACAATTATGCACACCTGCTGAGACACGTGCTCTGTCCGATCTAGTCACTCCAGTTCTATGGTCGCTCAGGAGGTTATGTAACTCGATGGAGAACACCAGATTGATCCATTTTAAAAACAGATTCTTCATCTTGATAATCTAATTGGTTCAAGAAGCATAAAGGAAGGGAATTTGCCATTAGTGTCTCTTTGCCAATGAACAAATAGTACCCTCGAACTGGCCCTGTCCAATCATGCCAGTCACCGTGTCCAATTTCCTGTAAACAGACGGGACTGGCAGGAATTGGCAGTGGTAGACGGTAACTACAGTACATTTACTTTTTTTTTAGCATGCACAAAAATCATCGCATGGATGCACCTGGGACGTATCCTCAGTGATGTACGTATCCCAAGGTCATCAGGGTTTCGGGTCTGTCGAACATCTTACCAGGCGACCCAGCCGGGGTGATCAAGTGCCGACTTACGTCCCAGTAGCTACCCTCGATCAGTCCCATTAGGGAAAGACCAAGGCCGCACAATCCGTTGGAACTACTCCAGAACTACTCTGCCAGGGCTGGGAGGTACGCTTCTGGCGCATGGAAGGACTAGGCTCTGTGGGTTGACTCCTGTCCATGCCCCTCCTACGTCTCACCAGGTCCACTTCTGCTCTCACCAGGCCCAGGACCTGTGCGTTGCACCTGAGTCCCAGCACCAGACACTTCATTCAGGAATGGTGGATTCCTAAGCCGCAATGTAACATGTAAGCGATTGTGGCAACAACACTTTCAAAATTGCGACTTTACTAGTTCTTCTTGTTACCCAGATCCCTACTCCACACTTACACTTTACACTTTGTTAGCATTGTCCCAGTGCTGGAGATGAATCCCCTATCAGCATTCAAAAATGCCATATACAAATATGCCCTTTTTATTAAATTAAAACTTGTTTGTGATGGGGGATGCATTTCTCACCTGGTAAGCTCACCTATACCATATGTAAGATTACTTCCCACAGGTTCACATCTGACCCTGGGCTCTGATGTGCTACAAGTCATCACCTCTCTCCCTCTGTCACTACCAGAAATAAAGCAGAAATGCAAAAAAAACTAAAAGCTTTAAATTCTAAAATATCAAAACGACAACTTTAATGGAACATTCAGTGATTTGGGTGATTTGGAAAACCCCCCGGTCCGCCCCGGTAACAAGATGTGCACATGCACACACTACAGTGGGGGGACACGTGACAGGCCAACAGCACACACACCAAGGCCAGCCCCCGCTCGATCATGATTGGTGGAAGGCCCCTCTCTATCCTGATTGGATGAAGGCTGGGCCACCTAGCCAAAAAACGAAACCTAAGGTTTTTTGACCCCCAGGGGTTAACTGGGGACAGGGAGGAACTCCTTATATGGTCAGCACACTATATAGTACGGAGGATTATCACAACAAAACAACAAAAGAAGTGGTATTTGCTTTGGGTGCTGGGGGTGTGTCCTCATCAGTGCCCATACCAGAGGCGGGGTTGGTGAAAGGGCCTTTCTGTGTGGAGTTTGCATGCTCTCCCCAGGGTAGGTAGTGGTACCCTCACAAAAAACATGCAGTAATCGAGGAATCCTGGTCTCTAAAACTACCTCCCCCTGGCCAGCCAGAGGGAGGGGAAAGGAAACTGGTCGGAGTAACGTGTTCCTTCCACGCGCTCTGTCCGGCTGGGGAAACTCTCCCCTGTCAGGTGAAAAGAAGCAGCTTGGACTACTCATGCATAGAAGGAAGCATGAGGTCAGTCCGCTGCCCTCCCAGGTTGGCAGAGGAAGTGTAGCGCCCAGGATTACATTATATAATCTTTCCCTCTCAAACAGATTCATTCCCAGTGCGTTTTCTCTGATCTAAGGCAGTCCTTTGTTGCACCCTTTGACGCTGTGTTAATGTGACGTACATAGGAGTGTGTCAACAGATAAAATGGTGTTGTCAGTCAAAGCAGCTCACTTGTAGTGGACGTGAGCGAGGGCCTTATAATTGCTCATACCTTGCAGGTTGTCAATATTGACCACATGGAAAATCCCTGGCAGACTGTTTCTGTGTATATACCGCTTGGGTGCTTGCTGGAGTGGAAAATTAATTCATAGACTTCGACCTGTACATGTGACTGGTCTGCATGTGCCCGTCTGAGAGCAAATGACTATGCCACCCACGCTGAAAAATGTTACAGCTAAAAGTATTTAGCAGATTACCTGACTTTGTAATATTGTAACTTAGATATGGTACATGTGATACAAACACCACATTATCTGTCACTTCAATTTTGGTTAAAGCCAAACCCTGAATAGTATTTACAAATATTATTCAACTGATGCTCGAAAATAAATCACAACACAAATCTCCTCATAAGACCATATGCACACACCAGCCTGTTTGCTCAAATAGCCATTGTCTTGTGTGAATATGGTAAATGGAGACAGCTATATGCACGCACAGGGTTGTTCTGTTTTTAAGTAAGTGTGTTTCTTCTGCAGGTTTCTTCATATATCCGTGCGATAAATGATATCTACGACAAGGTGGACTTTGATGGCATCAAACTGATCAACTTCAAATTGAAGTCTTTAACAGTAAGATTTCTCAGCATGCATTTTAGTCACGTCTCAAAAGCCAAAGCTTACCTACTGTACAACCACGTCAGATGTAGGCCACTGACAACATAATGGTAATAATAATAGTTTAGTTATGCTGGCTTGAGCATTCATAATTCACGACTGACATTCATGCTCCTCTCCATTTATTTTCTTTAGACTGAACAGAATAGTAGATGCTCTTTGGAATTGTTGGAAATAGCCTGTAATGGACATAATGGGGATAATGCAGCAGTCTCAGGTCTACATGTATTCTATGGATTTCCTGGCATAGGCATGTAAGACAGTAAGAACTAAATTGGGACACAGGAGACCTCCAGCGCTAAGTTTAAAATGACTTGAAATACAATCTATTTCCTTTCTCAATGTTCTCACAGTCTGGGCAGTGTTTATCATTCTGTTCTGTGTTAGGCAAGCTACTCTATACAGAGTGGAATAATATTGTCTCTACCTATCCATCCATGTATGTTTGTCATCGTTTAGGTCATCCACGAGGAGGACAAGGAAAACCCTCTGCATCGCCCCTACGTTGGACCAGAGAAGTTGCTCAGCCTGTTCTCTGAGAGTAATTGGGGGAACTACTGTCTGTCCTACCTTCTAACTAACAGAGATTACAGTGGTGTGTTGGGCCTGGCCTGGGAGGGCAAGGCTGGTGAGATACACACTTGCACATGCGCATGTACAGTATACACACATACGCTCACGTGCACGCACGCACGCGCGCGCGCGCACACACACACACACACACACACACACACACACACACACACACACACACACACACACACACACACACACACACACACACACACACACACACACACACACTTTTGGTAGTGCTGACACAGTAGCAATGCTGCACACATGGTAGTGAGGGGGTTATTAGGCTAAATGCAATGTGCAAACCCATCGTCAACAAATAAAGAAAAAAGAGCGCCCTCTTTTCCTTTGAATTTGATGCGAGTCAACAGTCTCTATAGGCTAAATCACTCCAGTCTAATAATGGGTGGAAAGCTGGATGGAAAGCTCAAATGCACATGGCCTAAGATAAGTGACTTGTTGCAGAGTATTATTTAATAAATAATAAATATTTGCTGACATCATCTCATGATCGTGAGAGGTTATCAAAATAATTGAAAATAGATGATGTGGTTCAGCAGTAAATGATAAACACATGTAGTGTGGTAAGGAGGCTCTGAGTTGGGGGACATAGAGATTGTGAAGTGTGTACTTCGCTGGTGTTGTTTTCCTGCCTGGCCAAGCATGTCTCCATGTGAATCCTGAGAGCCAGGGAACATTTGCTCATTCTCTGGCTCTCACCATTCATATCCCCAGGGCCCAGCGTTGACACAATGACACAACACAATATGGCTAGGCGCCAACAACACTGTGAGGGCAAACATGTTAGGCTAGTTTCCAAGTCAGAGTGAGGTCACTTACTTGAATGTTTAATCTCCGGAACCCCAGGGAGCAGGTGATTTTAGAGGAAAAGGAATGCACCAAACTGGCTTGAATTGAGCTGTATTTTGTAAATGCATGACATATAAATGCCTCATGGTGGCACTATAACAGGCCGATTCACATTTTTACCTAGTATAACTGCGCGAATCTGCATGGAACTTTGCATGCATACTCCTTAGAGGCCAACGAAAAACCTTTGACCTGCCTTTTATAGCGCCACCAGGATTATTTGAATAATATCTGTCCGATATTTCATATTCCATCCTAATTGGCTAATTAGCAGGAATGTGAATAAATCCCAGATTTTCACATTGGCCTGTTATAGCGCCACCAGCAGGAGGATCTTTGCAAGACCCATTTTTGGAACAAAATGCTTCAAATCATGAATTTGAACATCCACTTGCCATCAAATGCGTAAGAAAGATGGCACCCTTTTCACATTGGCTTATTATAGTGCCACCAGGAGGCCACAACAACCTACCTGAGACCTGTGCTCCGTGGAGCACTATTTCTATTTTAATATATTATTGGCTCTTGACTATACTTGTACCTGTTCCCGTGTTGCATTCTTTCTGTTATTTTTTACTTCCAGCATGTCTTGCTGTTTAATTGTTACTGATGAACCATTGCGCAGCTACTGTATAGAGTAGACTATATAACTCTTAATGCAGGCTTATAGAAGTTGTTTTTGTTTGGGAGACCAAAAACCAACGTGAGTGAACTCCTCAATTAACATTCCTGGGTGATTTGCATGTGAAGCTGCATTCCCCTCTGGTCTCCTCTGAAGACTTTGGGGTGCAGAACTTACAGAATTAGTAAATAGATCTTCTCTAAAGATATAGACCTAATGAGAACCACTAATGGAATCATTGTTATTTTGAGCCCTGGATTTCTGGTTAAAAATGTTGAATTAAAGTGGATATATTGTATTTTAGAATGCAATTCCATAACCTACTCGCACGCATAGAGAACATATACCAGTGATACATAATGTTCAAACCAAAATATGTGTTCTGTATAATCACTAATAATAATTTGCTTTCTGGATGCCTTATATTAGACTGCATGTATGAGGAAATCAGAATCTGCAGAAGTGGACCAATATGGAAACAGCCAATGACAGAGAATGTGACACGTCTTAATGTCACGGTGGCCTCATGGGTCTGGTGACAAAGCGCACACTGTGTTGTTTTTGTTGTTTTGGAAGGAGGCGGGGTGGTCTGAGGTTGAGTGTGTGGGAGTAGGAGGTCCTTCTTGCTTGTTTCCATTACATTGTCTTTTTCACAACTTGTGATTGGCTTAACTGAGGGGTGTGTGAGCAGACCTCCTTGATGGCATGTGATCAGAGGGCACTGAACCCTTGACACACACACACACACACACACACACACACACACACACACACACACACACACACACACACACTCGCGCACACACACGTGCACACACACGCACACACACACACACACACACACACACACACACACACACACACCACCTACAGACCACCTTAGTGAGTCGGGTGACCGCATTCCACGACACGGTTACCATGGTGATGGATGACCATCAGTCACTCAAGTCTACTCCTCTGACCTCTCCACGCTGCAAAACCCTGAGCGTTAATTTAACACTTGTCGTGTCGAAGTGAACCTTTCAGTTCAGTTCTGCTGTACAGCTGGGTGAGGATTTGGGGCTCTATAAGTTAACCTCCACGCCACTCAAGCTTTCCCATCTGTAGCATTCCTCTCTCTTCTGTGCAGTATACTGTACTACCAGTTGCTGAGGCATGGATGGTCATTTTCCAGACTTTATGCAGAAATGTAAACAGTACAAGGTACTAAAAGGATAACACAAAAAGTCCTGGGGACTTGTTTCCTATGTATTCAATTCATCAACATAGCATGAAAAGAAATAACACAATATTGTGTTAACAAATACAAAACACTATGTGTACAACGTGTGTGTGCATGTACCTCCTTGTGGTCTCCTGAGGTGGTTTTTCAGGCGAGTTTTGAAAGAATCCAGTAGCCTTCCGCAATACGAACCCATTTCTGAACTCCCTCCCGGAGCTGTGCTGCCTCATGCACAGTCCATTTCAAAATCGTTGTCAAGGCTTAACATTCCTCTCCAGCCTGCCTACAACCATGTTTGTGATTAAAGTGTATTTCAATAAGATCTGGATTTACCTGCCTAGCTAGATAGACTATTTCATGATAAGAGCAGATGTTCAAAGATTTGGTGCGCACCACTGACTTCAGTCCGTTTCAATTTTCAGATTCAGTATTATATGTCACGTGAAAATGGTGATATTTCCAGTGCTTTCCAAACAAGGTAGGATCAGTAGAGGTAGACCCATGACCTTCAGTAGATCTTATAGGTATTACTAGCACAGGGAAAGTATTTTATGGGGCCCCATCGCAATTATCTAGGAAAATTGCTGTGGCTAGCCCAGCATACACATCTCATCTGATAGTGAGTCCGTTTTTGTGAGTTGATCCTTGTGCATTTTATGATGATGTGAGTGGATCTATGGGTGTTGAACCCATTCATGGTGGATGAACATTAGTATTCTGCACCACGTGTGTGCATTATGTGTAACTGATATTGTGTGTGGAGTGTATGTTTATCCAGGGTGCTAATAATAGGAGTCTTTCTAGACGGCTCTACACAAAGAAAGAGGAGGGGGACAAAAAGCACGGTCCATCTCAGCCATACCAATACCCTTGCCAAAAATTCCAGCTTGGACGGGACACGCAAAACACCCTCTGCTGTAATACTCTTTCTAGGAAATCCAGCTCCCTGAATAGCCCATTGGGGAGGGGGGGCATTTTAGGTCAAAAGCGAAGACTTGGTCGATACATTTTGATGTGATTAATAGTTTATCTGGGAAATGCTGGCTTGTCTGCTTTAGGACATGAAAAACATATTCAGTATTATATGTGCACTCAATGCTCCTATATCTACTGTGTAGCGTGGCTTTGTCCACTGAAGTGGGAGAGCATTTGATGAAGATCCCCCTTCCTCCCTTATGTTCTTCTAGGAACTCCTCAAAGGCTGATACTTCCTAAATACTGACCAAAACAATTATGTAATATATTAACATACAAACTACTTTGTGTTTCTGCCACAGAGGAGTTGGCCACAGAGGAGGTGGAGTTTGTTTTTGCCCTCTATGTTGCTTGTTCGTCACAATGCATGTCAGTCAGTAAACCCAAACTTCTCTGAAATGACAGGTAACTTGAGCAGATGTTTACCTTCCCCCAAATAACCTGATTGGTTCCACTGATCTCATTATGCAAGAGCTTTTACGTAAATCTCACGCGCATGGGAACTGCTGAGACATCCTGCCTGAAGCAGACGTGGGCATACATGGAGGAGGGAGTCAGGGACCTGAGGTGTTGTTGATGGAGGAGGAAATAAAAGATGGAAAGAAGTCCATGGATGTATAGGAGCTTATAGTCAAACTGCATGTAGATGTTTTTTGAGCAGTGCAACCACTCCAAGGAACAGCAATGTCCCTATGTCCACGTACCTGTCCCTATGTCTACGTACCTGTCCCTATGTTTAGAGTACCAGTAGGGGCAAAAGTGGCGCTGTTGTGCTAGAAACGGAGAGAGAGATAGTGTTACACTGTTGTCTGCTAATTACAGAGAGAGAGGGAGAGGTGTCTGCTAAATGCTAATTCCCCCACACAGTAACTCTGTCATTTCTCGACCATTTCGGATGCGGGACGGCTCGCCGGAACCGGGCTGGCACCCTGGGCACATTTTCCTCCTGTGGGTCTGGAAGTTTCGGGGACCCACCGGGGACACCCACACAGAGTTGCACCACTCAGTTCACACAGGTGTGATTTCTTTAGCAGAAACCACAGCTTGTAGATATTACACTGCCACAGTGGGCTTTGTAATGAGCAAAAATTACCCTGTTTATGGTAACATCATATGAACTACGAACTAATTGAATTTGAATGTCCTATTCTACCATCAAGAAGTACTTTTATATCCATGTACATCTTGCCATAGAGACCATCACAGAACATAATCTTCAAACTGTCTGTCCTAAAGCCAGGCTGTCTAGCTGAAAGATTATGTCACAGCTCTGCCATGCTTCCATCCATGTGAACAAGACCAGCTGTTTGCAATTTTGAGAGTGATTTTCAGTATTATGTAAACCAAAAGACGTAGAGGGCCATATGAAACCTTAGGTCGGCTTTGAAGTGTCACAGGGTGTGTTCAACAGGTCTGTTTGTCTATGCCTGCACGACAGGGGGGCCACAAGTCAATAAAGCTACGGCAGCAAAAAACCCACCAATGTTGGTTTAAAGTACAGTATTTCCAGGAGGGCAAGGCCAGTTATGAAACTGGAATGGAAAGTGAGTTAATTTGCATAATGTAGAACAAAGCGGACAAAGCAATACAACGTTTCCGCCTAACCCGCCTTCTCAGGTATGCTCTGACCTTTGACCTCACTTCAGGGCAGCATATTGATCATTCCTCATGAAAATATGTGCAGTCCTTCCCAATTTGGACCTTGGCCTTGGCCTCTGACCTTTTGTATCCAAAAGAAAGAAAGTTATGGTACAGTATATAAAATTACAAACAAACAAACAAACACACACACACACACACACACACACACACACACACACACACACACACACACACACACACACACACACACACACACACACACACACACACACACACACACACACACACACACACACACACACAGATAACACCTTGCCACTGCTGCAATCAGGATAAAGGGCAATATGCACCAAGCACTATAATGGTATCTATAATGTTCACCATTGTGTATCCTTATGGCTATAATTACAATGCTTGCTGTGAACGACCCTTAACAATTATTCAAAAGCTTCAATATTGCTGTTATCATGACATTGTCACTCAAAGTGAAATCTGCCGACTTATACTCTGATTTCCACGCCTATTCTCTCTCTTCTCTCTTCAGGTAACTGGGGAGGGATTTGCTCAAAGCATACGACCATGCGTGACGGTCTTAACTCCAGTCTGAATACAGGCCTGATCACGCTTCAGAACTATGGACGCTACCTGCCACCCCGACACGTCCAGCTGACCCTAGCCCATGAACTAGGTCACAGTCTGGGATCTCCGGTCAGTATCCTATAGTGTTGTCTGTAATGCATTGGTTCCCAACGTGGGGTCCAGGGACCCCCAGGGGTCCTTGAGAGAGTTCCAGGGGGTACCCAGCTAAATGATAATTAGGAACTAAATGGACCCTTATGGGGTCAAATGGAATCAAATGGAGATTTGTACACTCTCAGAGTTAAATTAACTTTGATTTTACAATATATATTGGGGTCCCAGAGATAGAAATGCCATTAAATGGGACTGTAGCCTAATTCAGATCAAACCGGGGGCCCTTGAAATGAAAATGTTGAAAGTCACTGATAGAGCCGTAAAGATATTCTCTTATGGGGGTTCTTGGTATATATTCTCTTATGGGGTCCGCTGGCTAATGAGTGTCATTTTGGGGGTCCTTGACATGAAAAGGTTTGGGAACCACTGCTGTAATGAGTGTAGAACATACAACATACAGCATACAGGTAGGCCTACTTACACACATCTTCGTACTGTCTTGTATTACCTCCTTTTGTAATCTACAAAACTTTTTTGTGTCTCTGTTTTATGATAGTTTTGATCTGAATTCATCTGGTCAGTCTTTTTTATGTACTAGAAAACATGTTTTCAGAACATTGTGTACAACTAACTATATTATTCTATTAGCCTGATTCACATGGGACATCCTTATCAGCAAGAATTCAAACATACCCCTCCCCTGCACACACACACACACACACACACACACACACACACACACGCACACGCACACGCACACGCACACAGATGCACATGCACACAGTCATACACACACAAAACACAGATTCACACAAGCCCCCTTTACCCACCCATGGACATGCACACATGCCCCATCCCCCTTGGATGAGACCTTGTTCAGATGCCAAATAGTGTGTGGTTTGTTTTTAACGACTATAAAGTATGACCAATCTCTGTGATCTGGCTGATCTGTTTACCCCACAGCTTCCCACATGGCATGTTGTTTGTGTTGCACCTTAACAAATTTTCTCTGAATGACTCACCTCTATGGACATTATACGTTGGCCCTAATTGAGTAGTCTAGGGGTAATTTATAGGGGCTCTTGGCTCAATTGCAGATAAAGAGATAAAATCAGGCCCTCTAATTGATAATCATAGTGGCCCTCATCTAAGCTTCAAAGGCAAGCTTAATTCATTTTCTCTTACATTCCACACGCACGCACGCACGCTGTCACACACGCTGTCACATACACACACACACACACACACACACACACACACACACACACACACACACACACACACACACACACACACACACACACACACACACACACACACACACACACACACACACACACACACACACACACACACACACACACACACACACACACACACACACACACACACACACACACACACACACATGCATCTCCCCACTTCGCACACAATGTTCTCTACATTTAACAGCTGTTAAGACAGGCAACCTTTCCCCCCATTATCTCGAATGCCACATACTGCCCCCCTCTCTATGACATCTGCCCCTTTCCTCCCTTCCCTGTGTTATATTCACACTTTCATGGGCTAATGAATCTTCCCAGGCAGTCTTGGACAGATTTGTTCTGCTTCACTATATCTCTGAACCTTTATAAATTAGATAATGTGTCTCTAGCTCTGGCATACAGTAGGTATCAGTCACTGATGCACTGACAAGCATGTCTCATTGCTTCCAGACCAAATGCAGAGACATGAGAGAGGGGACGTCACATGTAGATATATGGTAGTAGTGGGGGTGTCAATGCTGAGTAGAAGTATTCTTTGGCCTACTTCCCTTGCACCTAATGTACATGCAATGTCTGACACGTACTCACGTAGGCTGCTGAGATGATGAGTGACAGACCCAAATGCTGTTTGCAAAACATTTGTTCTTCCTTGTATGTGTGTCTTCGTTTTATGATCAGAGATCATAGTTTTGATCTGAATTAATTAATCTGAATTAATCTGGTCAGTCTTTTTATAGTCATATTATAGTTTGATTTAAATTAAATTTAAAGAAGCACAACATTTGGTGGTTTCCCTGCAGGTTGTTCATAACTACAATTACATTAAATGACCATAGAACAATAAAACAATAAAACATTCTGGAGATTTTTAACCAGGGCCAGTCTTGGGCTGGAACCAAGACCCGAGGGGCTCAGTGTTCTGTTTTCTGTGTTCCTCATTAGATGGTGGAACAGAACAGAACACTTTCTGCCTGATCTGCCAAGATACAACTTTTCATTACTTAAAGGACAACTTTAGTTTTTTTCAACCAAGGTTCATGTTTTAGTTTGTTATTAGATAAAGTAAAAGATGAGTGTTAATCTTTTTTCATTTGCTGCTTTCTTTCGTTTTAGGGATTTTAGCTGTTTTTGACAGGGGGGCGGGGGCATTCGAGCATGGGGCTAAATATGAATTTTTTAACACAATTTTATGGTGATTTCTTTTTTTATGGTTTACTATAGTCCTAATAAACGCCAGGAAATTACATCTGGCCACAGAAGATCACAGGATCTACTGAATGTAAAGGAGGCCTACTGGGGGAAGGCTTATACTGTGTTTATAGGCTCAATATGTCAGTTTGTCACATTCAATAGATCCCGTGATCTTTTGTGGCCAGATGTAATTTCCTGGCGTTTATTAGGACTATAGTAAACCATAAAAAAATAAATCACCATAAAATTGTGTTAAAAAAATACATATTTAGCCCCATGCTCGAATGCCCCCGCCCCCCTGTCAAAAACTGCTAAAATCCCTAAAACGAAAGAAAGCAGCAAATGAAAGAAAATGAACACTCACCTTTTAGTTTCTCTAATAACAACCTAAAACATGAACCTTGGTTGAAAAAAACTAAAGTTGTCCTTTAAGAATATGATTGTTTATTTAGTCAGTAAACCACACCAATGCCAGCGGGGATATGGTTTTGTTTTATGTTTTTTTAATAGTTTTCTTCTTCTTGTGACCTGAATGATTTGAAACCAGGCTTATACAACAAGAGCCTAGAATGAAATATTACCTCCCTCTGATTCATAGACATCGTTGATAGCATTTTCACTATTACCGGATGACCTAGAACGTGGTTTAGGCAGCTTCTGAACAAAGCAATAAACTATAACTGCACTCTGTCGAGTGCATACTTGCTTGTTGCACACTAGTAGGCCATAAATGGCCAACTAGTGCGCAAGCAGAGCGCGCAAGTACTTTCGACTGCTGTAAACTGTCAAATCTCAGTATCTCTGTGAAGGAACGTTTGAAATGTATAATTATTAGATGTAACTATTTGCTACCTACCTACTTTATGCATATAAACACCTAGTATTATTAAGTATGGTTCAAGTTTCTATCTATATAAGAAATACAGTTTTATCGATGTAGATATATTCTGGATCCCTTTTTAGTTTTTTAAAGAAAAATAAATCATTGATATGTGATGAAAAAAAAGGTATATAAAGTGAATTAAAATATGTTATACAGTATAATTATTCTGTAAACTGTGGAATCTCAGTATCTCTGTGAAGGAAAGTTTGAAATGTCTAATTATTAGGTGTAACTATTTGCATATATACGTATGACTAGCTCTAAATGCGTGACATACGTATACATATACTATATATAGAGTATGTAGTTGTAAGTTGATTAGCGGTATACTGTGGTTACTTTGCGCCAAAAACCGTGCCAGCCAACCCGCCATTTGATGCGTATGCAAATAAAACAGCAGATTTGTGCCTGGTTTGCTGGGACCAGATTACATAAATTACCATATTTCTTATGTCATCATTGAGAGCTAGTCATACATATACATACCACGTACTCTGGTCCCAGCAGATCAGGCACAATTGACTATTTTATTTTACTGATTATGTATATAGTATACGTATGACTAGCTCTAAATGATGACGTAAGACATACGTATACATATACATATACTATATAGAGTATGTAGTTGTAAGTTGATTAGCGGTATACTGTGGTTACTTTGCGCCAAAAACCGTGACAGCCAACCCGCCATTTGATGCGTATGCAAATAAAACAGCAGATTTGTGCCTGGTTTGCTGGGACCAGATTACATAAATGACCATATTTCTTACGTCATCATTGAGAGCTAGTCATACATATACACACCACATACTCTGGTCCCAGCAGATCAGGCACAATTTGCAAATTTATTTTTACTGGTTATTGCGAATGCACTGAGCACTAACTATGAGACCCTGCAGATCATGTCTGTCTGTGTGTGTGTGTGTCTGTCTGTCTGTCCCGCTGTGACACCACCTGCCCGCCACCAGAGGGCGCAGCTGTAGCACACACACACACACACACACACACACAGGGCGCAGCACACACACACACACACACACACACACACACACACACACACACACACACACACACACACACACACACACACACACACAAACAACCACACACACACGAGCTGCATTCGCTTCCCGCGTTTGCGCGTCTTACTTGTGTATATAGTATACGTATGACTAGCTCTAAATGATGACGTAAGACATACGTATACATATACATATACTATATAGAGTATGTAGTTGTAAGTTGATTAGCGGTATACTGTGGTTACTTTGCGCCAAAAACCGTGACAGCCAACCCGCCATTTTATGCTTATGCAAGAAAAACAGCAAATCTGTGCCTGGTTTGCTGGGACCAGATTACACAAATGACCATATTTCTTACATCATCATTGAGAGCTAGTCATACATAAATTACATATACACACCACGTACTCTGGTCCCAGCAGATCAGGCACAATTTGCTATTTTATTTTTACTGATTATGTATATAGTATACGTATGACTAGCTCTCAATGATAACGTAAGACATACGTATACATATACATATACTATAGAGTATGTAGTTGTAAGTTGATTAGCGGTATACTGTGGTTACTTTGCGCCAAAACCCGTGACAGCCAACCCGCCATTTTATGCGTATGCAAGAAGAACAGCAAATCTGTGCCTGGTTTGCTGGGACCAGATTACACAAATGACCATATTTCTTACGTCATCATTGATAGCTAGTCATACAAATACACACCACGTACTCTGGTCCCAGCAGATCAGGCACAATTTGCTATTTTATTTTTTACTGGTTATGTATATAGTATACGTATGACTAGCTCTAAATGATGACGTAAGACATACGTATACATATACTATATAGAGTATGTAGTTGTAAGTTGATTAGCGGTATACTGTGGTTACTTTGCGCCAAAATCCGTGATAGCCAACCCGCCATTTTATGCTTATGCAAGAAAACAGCAAATCTGTGCCTGGTTTGCTGGGACCAGATTACACAAATGACCATATTTCTTACGTCATCATTGAGAGCTAGTCATACATATACACACCACGTACTCTGGTCCCAGCAGATCAGGCACAATTTGCTATTTTATTTTTACTGATTATGTATATAGTATACGTATGACTCAATGATGACGTAAGAAATATGGTCATTTGTGTAATCTGGTCCCAGCAAAACAGGCACAGATTTGATGTTTTTTTTCATACACATCAAATGGCGGGTTGGCTGTCACGGTGAAAGAGACTGGGCGAAATGATTACTTGCGTGCTCTGCTTGCGCAAGTAATAAAGTCGATCTCCTAGTGTGAATACCAGAGAAATCCACAATACCAGCCACATGTATGTTCATTCTTTTGTTGATATACATACTAATTCATATATCCACTGTAGACTGTAGATCCATTGCAGATATATCTTTTAATATAAATCAGTGCTATTGAACACCCTTTACGTCTGTATGTTGTTTTGAAAATATTGAACCAATGGAATGTAGTAAAAAACGCTTTGGACAAAACCTCTTAACTCCATTGGATCCTCAAACTGCCTGCTAAAGCAACTAACTCCACCACCTCTCCCCCTCTCATGGAAGTAATTGATAATATAGAAAGTCACAACACCAACTTTGATGAGGCAGTACTTGCTTTCTTTTCCAAATTAATTAATTTCCTGAAAAATATATATTTTTCATTTCCTGAAAAATGAACATTACTCATCTCCCATGTTTTGTCTGTTTGCCAGCATGATGAGGGCTCCAGCTGTGGGGACCTCGGGTCTCGTGGAGGCAAAGGCAGATACCTGATGTTCCCTCACGCCACGGACGAGGTCCGGGAGAACAATGACAAGTTCTCCCCCTGTAGCGTCAAACACATCAGCAAGATCCTAAAAGTGAAGAAGGATGACTGCTTTATAGGTGAGGGGGAATGGAAGCTGTCTAATAGATACCACAGGTAGACGCTGTCTACCTGTGGTTCTCTTCTCTTCTAGATCATTGCTGTACATCATCTGCTATAAGAGAACATTGCGTACTTGACTTTTATTGCACAGTAAAAAAGATTAGGAGATACAAGCTGTGTGCTGAACATTATTCTCTTTACTGTTACTTATGTGTTGCGACTACAGGATGTACATCATCTACTCACATGTCTTTCTGTGTGTGTGTGTGTGTGTGTGTGTGTGTGTGTGTGTGTGTGTGTGTGTGTGTGTGTGTGTGTGTGTGTGTGTGTGTGTGTGTGTGCGTGTGTGTGTGCGCGCGTGCGTGTGTGCATGCTTGTGTTTCTTCTGCTCTGTATGTGCGTCTGCATCCATGCCTTCTTAATTGCCAGTCAGTGATCAGCCCATCTGTGGAAACCAGATTGTGGAGGAAGGTGAGGTGTGTGATGTTGGTCACAATCAAACCGATCTGTGCTGCTACAGCGCTCATGAAGCTGTGGGCGTTCAGTGTCACCTGAAGCCTGGTAAAGTCTGCAGGTACTGAGTATGCACGCACGCACGCACACACACACGCTTCACGCACGCACGCACGCACACACACACAGACACACACACCTTAGCCCTATATGGTTCTCAAACTTCTTAACGCTAGTGGTTTCTGGGGCTAGGACACCCATAACTCTCAGAGTTACATATTTGTAAGGGTTATTTCGAACCTCCTCAAGAACCCCACTTTGAGAACCGGCATGTGATTAAGTATAAATTAGGCTTAATCAATGAGATATGAACTTGAGAAATGTCAATATGTAGCCTAAGTTTCACCATGCTAAGATGTTGCAAACCTGCATCTCTTCCTGGTTTGAGATTTGCACTGCCATCTTTTGGATATGGAGGTTTACTTGTTGCGGCATGTGTGTTTTTACAAGCATGTACATTGTACATATCTCTTTGCTTTCCTCATGCAATGTATGTAAGTGTGTTTATGTGTGTACGGGCACACACCCATCTATCCATCCATCCAGTCCCAGCCAGGGCCTTTGCTGTGGTCAGAGCTGTGAGTTTAAGCCAGCAGGAGGGGTCTGTGATGATGCCACTGACTGCCAGAGAGAAAGTGTGTGTTCGGGCCTGTCTCCATTCTGCCCTGAGCCCAGCCCAAAGGACAACTTCACTGTCTGCAGTCAGGGCACACGTGTCTGTTTAAACGGGGTGAGTCAACCAGAGCTACTAGCTGTAACTGTACCACCTCAGGGTGTGGTAACTCTAACTTTTCAACCGCCCTTTGCCCAACCCTTGAGTCAGTGTTGTGCAGTGATGTAGCCCGGTTCTTATCACTTCTTTATATCATCAGGTTTTGAGTGTTATGCACGTGTGTGTGTGTGTGTGTGTGTGTGTGTGTGTGTGTGTGTGTGTGTGTGTGTGTGTGTGTGTGTGTGTGTATAATTTATATTGTCCTATATACAGTATGTTACGTACAGTATAGGTTTGATAAACATTAAATACTCCCCCTTCATCAGATACGAATACCAAACGACTCGCCCCTTTACCAACTCGCCCCCGCGATTTTTTTAAATGTAGTTAATTTAGTATTTCCCTCCCTCTCTGAAATCTGAAATTATCTTGTATACATATTTATTTGATTGTATAGACTAGTAGTCGATCTCTATACTCTGTAACAATTTAGAAACACGTGACTGCTTAATTAAGTTAATTTAGGTCCTTCTAGCAGTTAATTTCGTTTTATTAATCACATTTCTTCCATGTAGCCCATGTTTTGTAATGGCATCATCATGCTATTATATGCCCGTGGATATACAGAGTGAACTTAACAATGATAAATTAATATGATAATACCTTTTAAATAATCATCAACATGAATTATGTTTGTTATTTACAGCTAGGTAGAGTAGTGGCGCGAGATGGAAAAGGGGCGACCGTACCTGTTACCCTTGATACAATGATTGTACATTATCTACCATTATAAATGTGTATTTGGTTTAAAAGTATGTGTAACTAATTTGATTGTAAACAAACCATTCCAGCACCCTATTGAGAGATTCATCAAATCCATGTGACCCAAAACCACCATTCATGTTCCCCCTCAAAAGCATCCATCGTGACCAAATATCTGACATTATGGTGATAGATTATTCTTCGAATTGGGGAGGCAGAATTTATTCTGGGAAGATTGCTCAACATTTCGTAGAATAATCAGAATGTTCTCTAGAGGCTCAGACGCTCAGATGCTTAATAGCCTGGGCAGCATTCCTTTTCAGGTTTATGATCCGGTTGGGAGCGGATGATATCTTTGTAATCATTGTTTTGTATTCCGGGAACCCTCGCCCTCAATTTGGAACTGATTTTTCCCAATAAAAGCTGCAGACTACGAGAGAACGAGTCACGCTTTTATTGTTATTCTTCCGGTTTGAGGAAAAGGAAGTTCCAGATTGAGGGTTCCGGCCTGATGACTACAAAACAATGACTACAACATGACGTAAAGATACCATCCGCTCCCGACCGGATCAAACGTCAATTTTGTAACAAAGACAAGGCTTACCTCTGAGGTACAAAGCCTGTAGCCCTGGTCCAAGGCTTACAGCGAGCCTCTCTCTGACGCCTTGTGGAAGTACCTTCCACAGCCCTCTGGTCATATTTCCACTCCCGTGCGCTGTTTTTCTAATACCAGCAAATAAACAAAACGACGAAACCACTCACCGAAACAAAGCCTGCTAGACCTTGGTAAAAGTCTATTCTCGAACCTGGGAAGCGTCTGAGGTCCCCAGTTTCTCTCTAAAATGCACTTTGTGCCATTTTAATAACGCAATGTACCCTGAATTTAACTGGGACACGCTATCCTACACTCGCGAACCGCCAGTAATGTGATCCTGGCAGTTCGCGAGTGTAGGATAGCGTTACTGTCCTTAAATTCAGGGTACATTGCGTTATTAAAATGGCACAAAGTGCATTTTAGAGAGAAACTGGGGACCTGAGACGCTTCCCAGGTTCGAGAATAGACTTTTACCAAGGTCTAGCAGGCTTTGTTTCGGTGAGTGGTTTCGTCGTTTTGTTTATTTGCTGGTATTAGAAAAACAGCGCATGGGAGTGGAAATATGACCAGAGGGCTGTGGAAGGTACTTCCACAAGGCGTCAGAGAGAGGCTCGCTGTAAGCCTTGGACCAGGGCTACAAAGCCTGGTGACGCAAGGTTTGATGCTTAATAGCATAGATTTGTTCTCAACACATACTTTATTAATGTTGATTCCCATAATGTATAAAACATGTTTTGAATATGACTTAACATGTTTCAAAACATGTTTTGCAAATGCCACAAACATCCCAAAGGCTGAAGGTGGTTCTGTTCATGATGTCTAGACACAGGAGCTATGATTGGTTTACTTTAGAGGGGACATCCTGTACACTGTACATGTATACACATATACTGACTGTACTATACAAACACTGTTCAGCCACAGCATGAAAGTCTGCTGGGGAATTGTGGCAGGTAGACCAGCACCAACACACACACACACACACTCTCTCTCACTCACTCTCTCTCTCTCTCTCTCTCTCTCTCTCTCTCTCTCTCTCTCTCTCTCTCTCTCTCTCTCTCTCTCTCTCTCTCTCTCTCTCTCTCTCTCTCTCTGTCTTGTCTCATGTTGCTCCCTACTCCTGTCTCCCCACCCCACCCCCAGGACTGTGCCGAGTCTCTGTGTCTGAAACATGGCCTGGAGCAGTGTGACTGTCCAGGGGACTCCATGAGGGAGAAATGCCAAATGTGCTGCCAGCAGCCTGGTAACTAACGGCCTCTCCAGCCACAGTGGAATGTGTTTATGGTTGGGGACAAAGCTCTTCAGCTTGTGTGAATTTACTTTGTGGTTACTTATGCAACATTCATCTCATTTGACCTATTTTTTTAGATTTTGAAGTTGATTATTTGCCCATGAAGCTTTCAGAAGGTTCCCTTTCATCATCATTCCATCATCTCAGAAATATTTTTTACTTCTGTCACATTTTACTTCAGTCATGCTATTTAAACAACAATCAGTCCACTGTCATTGCAATTGCATTTTTTTCAACAAGTTAAAAACTAATATTAAGGCTGGATATTGCTCAAAGTATACATGTATTATATCATGCAGTGATTCACAGAATAGAGTATGAATGGCTGCTTAAATGAATTAACGAATTAATGAAGGAAACGGGATACAATTATGAGAGAATCAAACCAAAAATCAATAAGCGAAAATAGATCCACAAGCTCACAACACAATCGCTTTGTGAAGCATTGTGAGCTTGTAGATCGGCTATTTTATGCAAAGAGATTTGGTGTACATTGTAGAGGGAAAAAGGAGAGGGACTAGTATACTCTGTTATAGACTCTAGACAACTACATAAATAGAGTTTAAGTGATTTTGAATGTGTGTTCATCACAGACCAACCTGCCACATGCGCTAGCACCACATCCTCTGTGCTGTCCCGTCACTTCCAGAGGAAGACTGTAGCTCTGGTGGCCGGAGCTCCATGCTCAGGAAACCGTGGCTACTGTGACAAGATCAACGTGTGTCGGTTGCTGGATGCAGACGGCCCCATCGCAAGGCTGAAAAACGCCTACCTGCACCTGGATGACTTTGCTGATGATCTGGGAGAGTGGATGAAGGTATATCTGATTGCTTGCTTTATTAATGCCATTGGCTTGATTCAACTTTGACCCTATATTTATAACATTTCAAAAATGTGCTCCTCAGAGCACAGGTCTCCACCAGCCAGGACAGATAGCTTATTGTGGGCCAGCAATGTTTCATGTCAATTAGACACTGCGTTCATGATTTTCTGATTAATTGAATATGAAGGACCCCAATGGAAACAAGCCATATGCTTTGGGGGTTTTTTAATCCTCTTGGCAGACCTTTGTATTGAACTGTACTTTGCTGTGCAAACTATTAATAAAGTATTCAATCAATCAATCAATCAATCAATCAATCAATCAATCAATCAATTTGAGACATTTTGTTAAAAACAGGCCACTCCATCCAACTTTGACTGACTGTGTACCGATTTGCGTGCTGTTTGGACATAATCTGTAGCATTAATATCAGAAGAATGTCTTTTGCAAACATCTGCCTCCTGGTGGCGCTATAACGGGCCAATGTGAAATATTTGGGGCAAAGGTTTTGCTCTGGCCTCCAGGGAGTGTGAGTGCAGTTTCACACTAATCGGTCCAACGGTGCTGGAGATTAGCTGTACACAGACAGATGACGGTTGCACGCCAGGGGCGAAAACATAGTCTCGGCCCACAACTTTGGCCTGGCGGAGACAATGAGCTTTAATTTTTTTTGACAAATAACAACTCAGCGATCGGTGCACTGGCTGTTCAAAGGTAACTTTAAACATAGGCATGCAGTGCAGTCTAGCCTGGAAGACGCTCGTTTAATCCCGGCACTAAAACTGTTAACAAACGAAATACTGTAAGTACTGTAAATACATTTTCAATAGTGCAACCATTAGTCAAAAGCGAAGGCAAATCTTCTTCAAGGACAAGCAGCATGACCCTTGTCAGTGAAGAATGATGTGTTAATTATTTTTATGGCCACGAGGTCAGAGGTTGTCAGATATTGCCCCATGCAGGCCCACGGAAGCATAAAAAATTACTGCAGAGCTTCAATAGCCTCAGAGTAGAGACAGATGTTGCTGTGAGATGCGTGTTCAGCTCAGCTCAGCTTCCTGTTGTGACCTTCATAACTTCACATGTCTTAGATGTTCCATTTGGACTTTGGCGTCATGCTTTTGTTGCACTTGGAGTGCAGAGATAATCAGGAATGTCCACGTTGATTCTAGAGGCAGCACATGTGTCAGGCGGCAGGGCTTTACTTAGAAACCCCTCACGTCACTTCAGGAGCCCAGATCGACCACCCTTTCGCTTACCCTGTCTAATGGGTCACTCATTTTCAAATACATATCTTAGCTAACATGGCAGAGATGCCAGATAGCCTGGGTTAGGGCCAGTTAATGCTTGCCTGTTGCTAAGTGTCATAAGTTGTGTTTACCATTGGTTATTGAAGCAGGTCATACTTGCAGTGATATGACAACAGAGGGTATTTTTACACAACAGAGCAGACGTGACCAGTGTAGTCACAAGTTTGACTAAGCGAGACAAATTGATACTTTTAAAACATTTATACGTAAAACATCTCTTTGTAGCATAACTTCTATTACCTAAGATGCCCTGAGGGCTGAGGTTGAGAACAACAGCTTCTTAATACGGCACAGTTGAGAAGCAGGAGTTAGATAACCTGTTGACTCTCTCATGTATTCTCCTCAGGCTTACTGGTGGGCTATACTCCTGGCTATCCTGACATTGTCTGCAGTCATGGGCTGCACCGTCTGCATCTGCCACCGCACACTGGATATGAGTGACTTGGAATAGTCACCTTTGACTTTTGACCCATGACTTCACTACAACTGAATGGTTAACATAAGGAATCCAAGCAGATCGCTTGAGAGTTTGACGTTTCCCCCCCAAAAAGATTCCACAGGTTTACTGCATAATATTCAGAAACCTCATACATCCAATTGTAGCTCCATAGCTCACTGTTCATCTAGCTACTGTAGCCTTTCTGTTTGTCTTCACATTATGGGTTGTCTGTTCAGACTTCAGAGATGTCATCATAGTCTCCGTGGTGGCCACATACCAGCAACCTCCTGATTTAGAGCCACCTGTCCATGCAAACTCTAAGATAGATAGATGGGACTTTCCATTCCATTCATGGCCTGTACTTTGTAGGCCTACTGCTGCTATTTGAACCTATGCGCTAATCTCAGCCCTGACGGCGTCCAGTTGTCCAACGTGTGGGATTGTGTCTCTGCTGAGGCTTTGATGATACATGTCTGTAGAGAAGTCTGTAAGTGAATTTTATTATGCACTTCATATTAAAATACACACGTTAGTTTTGTTATACACTCAGGTTACAATTTGAAATACCTTTTCCTCGCTGAGGTACAGTCCTTCGTGTGAGGGAGTAAAAACTTGGCACCATGCCCTAAATTGACATAAACATATTCGTAACAACACCTGTGTTCATACATATACCTGTACATTGTCAAACTCTCTCCATCATGTTTGACTGTTATTAAGACTTAATATTTTCACATTAGCTTCTGTGTATGTTTTGTAGATTGTATGTTTTGTATAGGTATATTAATTTATGCCCTTGAACGGTTCTATATTGATGCACAACTGTATCTTATGCTCTGCTTCTGGGGTGCTTGTGATCTCAGATTCTGTGTAATGCTTGCGCAGGTAATCTGTTATATCACAGGAGCAGAGTCACACCCACAAACTGAATGCAACATCATTGCAATAAATGGTAAATGGATAATCCTGAGATGAACTGTGTAACTGAATTACCTGTACAGTTACTTTCCCCCCAAAGTAACTAGTTACTAGTTCTCGTGCCTGGGTGGATCGAAGTGTATTCCTTATAAATAGCGTCACTCCACAGTAGGCTACATATCCCGATTTAACCAGTGTGATCCTGTCTAGGTCCTGCCTCGCCAACTATATTTGGTAATTCGCACACACATATTATACATGCACAGATTGCACACTCCACTGCACAAGACATACTCATACAGTATTCACTATTCATTTCACTCCAATGAGAGTACACATTTAAACAAAGTAACAGAAATGTTATATAACGACTTACATTTGGCAGCTAGGGAGTAATATGTAAAGTAATAATCTTACTTTTGATAAGAGTAACAAATAATATATTACTTTTTTAAACAGCCCAACACTTCTAGTAGAGTAGATAGTCATGCTAATTGGCTGAACAAGTTGGTGAAGAAGACTCTGAGACGTTGATTCTCATATTCTTTGCTCATGATAACCTTTCATATGGTAGGTTTTCTTTTATTACAGTATTCATACCGTACAGTAACATATTTACAAGTAAAAAATATATATCTACCAGTGTAGTGTTCCATAAAATCTATAATTATTTACATTGAATATGCTGTACAATAAAGTAACTTGGTTTAGTAACCTTTTCCTCAGCTTCCAGTGCAATAGTATGGTATTTCCATTAAAATGAGAGGAAGATAAGCCACAATGAATACAGTACATATCTCTATAGTGCCATGTTACATATTGCTTACAGAATGGTGTGCTGCATAGAACTATAAATATGGAAATATAGAAAAATAGTAATGACATGATCAAATGCACAAAAGCCAGTAAATGGACTTTCTCTCACAAGAACCTCATTGAAAATACTATAGGCCTAACAGTTACAGTGAAGATGTTGAAATTAGGGTTATAACCTATAACCTGCACTACAGACTTATAGTGAGGTTGGTGGGTTCCTTATTTTGCAGTGTACTTAAGTGGAGGTAACAGATTCATAGTAGGCCGTATGGCTGTATACCAGATAAGATTCTGAATGAATATTCATTGCATATCAAGTATAAAACTGCAGTTTAACATCCTGCGCCTCAACGAATGCATCACAGGCCTCCAGGTCTTTGAGTAATGTGCATCTCAGATTTTGCCAATGTTATCAGTCTTAGAGAATAGCTTAACCACAGGGTTCACTGTATAATATGTACACTATAATAAAAAGATATATACAATATATAGCCATGAAACATTTGTTAAGACAGGTTCATTTTTGCAACAGTTCACTTCTGGAACATTTTCTGTTATTAAGGCACACTGAAACAGGTCCCCCAGTCACAAGTGATGGGAACAACAGTGGTGAATGTCATGATAAGTATAGTAGATAACATACAATATTCATAAGGTTAGAGAAAAAGAACGCTATTGCATTAAACAAAACACCTATAGGATTTCACAGACATTTGCCCTTACGGTTATTTCTGTCATACTATGGTAAGAGCTCTGGTAAAGGTTTGTTCACATTCACATTCTGCTTTTAACACATCTGAAAAAACCTCAGGAATCTAACTGGGTTCGGTTGACAAAATTACGCACCATAACAGCCACTCATTGGGCCCCAATTTCATAGTACTGCAGGTGTGTAAGACATCGCAGAGAAGTACTGTATGTGATCGTTTCAAATGTTCATCATCCATTCTGGATGTGTGTGTGTGTGTGTGTGTGTGTGTGTGCGTGCGTGCGTGCGTGCGTGCGTGCGTGCGTGCGTGCGTGCGTGCGTGCGTGCGTGCGTGCGTGCGTGCGTGCGTGCGTGCGTGCGTGCGTGCGTGCGTGCGTGCGTGTGTGCGTCTGTGTATGCAGACTTGCAGAGAACTGTCTGTAGAAGTTGAGGATAACAAAGGGACGCTAAATGTCACCAGGACTGTGAAATCAGAGGTATTTTACACTGTAGGCCATAGGTATCTCCAGTACAGTATATTTAGTCGGCCATTTGGCATCTCGCAATGTGAGACTTCAATGACTTTGTATGATATCCATTTCTTTTGGGAGTGCCGAAGACACCAAAGAAGACAGACCACATTGCTGTCACAGATTGATGTCATTAAAACAACTTTCTCTTAATAAAATATATTCACATACTTGAACTTTTAAATAAAGCACACATACCTGTACATATATACAAGGTGGTCATGTCTTTGTATAATTTAAGTGTATCAAGTATTTACTACTGTAAGTGCTGCAATGGAAAGGAGGACTTTAAATTTTTGCTCCATATCTTCAGTGTTCATGGTTTTCTGGGGTTGTTCTAAGGGGGGAAAAAAAATATTTTTCATATAGTGAGTAAATAATTGATCAATGAAATTGAAAATGTGTACCGGTATTCTTCATTGGCTTGTGGAGATTCAATCACCTTTTTGGAATCCTCCATGCATCCTTGCATTTGACAAACGTGACCTCCTGTGTTAAGCTCTGAGCCTGAGGGTCTTTTACACAATAGACCAACCTTAAACGAAAGTCAACCAAGATAGGAACATTTAGATGAAAATCATTTTGTCTTAAAATATAACCAAGAATAAAAACCTCATAATGCAAAGTAAACATACTTCTGCTGCGTCTCGCCAACTCGGATGCGGATCTTGTGGACTGCTAGGTTGTCCTTGTCTGATTCTCCAGACCACCAGGATGATACCATCTTTAGCATGTTGGAGGCAGACCAGCCATTAGCGTCTTCCCATTTAAACTTGAGCATCAGGAGATCACCGATGTCTTTCTCTGTCACCAGCAGGAACGAATGAGTCTTATTGGTCATAATTTTATCCTTTCTGCCAATAAAAACAGTAGGATTGGAAAGACATTAAGCTAGTGTTACTCTTATGTGATATTAGTCACAAAATAGAGTCATATACTGGTAACTTAGATTCAATTCACAATGGCACTTTTCATAACTGACTACTCACAGTTTCAGCTCCAGGTTTTCAGCCTCTCCTTTGGTTCCATACAATGAGACAGTCAGCGTGGGCTCCATCTCCGAGTGGTTCACTCTGCTAGAGAAATGAATCTTCAGCTGGTAATGATACACTGTAAAGAATGAAAGGAGCAATCAGCATCAGACCTGGAAAAAGACTATGTACAGACACGATTGTGAACACAACTCCTTTTACAAAGCCTACTGACCTCTGAAAGGCATGGAGGCTCGTGTATTGGTGTACATCTGGACGCTGCGTGGCTTGCGGACCCTGTTGATGTCATAGCCCACGGTGTTGCAGCGGTCCTTGCGGCAGCGGAGGCACATGCCTCGGTCAAACATGTCAGGGCTGCCACAGCGGTACGCCTTGGACGCCTCGTGCTGCAGAGAGTCGATAAACAGGTGGACGGAACGCTCATGTTCGCACTTCACCGCGTCAGAGATGGCTGAGGAGAAACAAAGAAGAAAACACATGTTGATGATTCTTGTAAGTTGTGCGATCGCCCTTTATGGGAATATTAAACTGAAAAGAATTATAATTAGTGTAATAATAATAAACAACCTTGATGTTTTTCTTTGTAAAAATGTACTCAAACGTTTAAGATCAAAACAAAAATTCATTTATCATTTCAAATTGGACAGTAAACAGTATGACTAATAACTGAATTTGTCATAGAAGAAAACTCACACACGCACAGGCGGATTAGTGACGACGAGCATGAAGTAGCTGAAAGCTGTTTATTTGTATTGTATTGTATTTTCGATTGCAATTTCGTGATTAGCACAGTAGGGTACATTAGGGTACAGTAGCTAATCCCAAGATTATCTCGTTTTGGCATATATTGTGTTAATTACTGTAGTCCATAGGCCCGGCACCTAGGCTCAACGTAGCCTGACAGAATGTTGAGGGTTCTGAGTCTTGACGGCCTTTGACGTGTCCCATCTCGCTCACCCCATTTCCTGTCTACCTACTGTACTATCAATAAAGGCATAAAAAGCTCCCAAATAAATCTAAAATCTGAGTGAGTATTAATTCTTACCAAATATTCCAAAGTTAGCAATCTTCTCCAGGGCGCCTCTCATATTGCAGCCTGGCTGGAAACTCCCTCCATTGGGGTAGATGTCCACATGGCCTACAGGCTGCTGGATGCCAATGCTGAGACCCAGAGAGCCCCGTGTGAAGGTGTGGAGAACATCCACAAAGTGAGCATCATCTGGGGACAGACGCATGTGGGCATGCTCTCCTTCAAAGTCTGGACCTGCTGGATCAAGACCTGAAGAGAGAGAGAGGGGATTGGTCAGGGGAAAAAATAAAATAGAGGAGAGAGGAGAGAGACAGAAGGGGGACAGAGAAAGGGGAAAGAGAGAGAGGGGGAGAGTGAGAGAAGGGGACAGAGAGAGAAGGGGGAGAGAGAGGGAGCAGAGAGAGAGAGATAGAGAGAGAGAGAGAGAGAGAGAGAGAGAGAGAGAGAGAGAGAGAGAGTGGTAGGGATTGGGTATGCCCTGAACGGGTATGGACTGGTAGTAATGATAATAACCTGTTATTCTCCCAATTTTACTGGTGACGTGGTTTCCAGCAAATCCTGCAACGTGAGCTCCCAGGCTGTAACCAATCAGGTGGACATTGTCAAGAGGAATGTTGGTGGTCTCCTTGAAGAAAACAAGATTGTGTTGTAAGATGGGGTGTTGCCGATATCGGAGTGTTTAAGGCACTAAGGCCTGAATTCACATCATGTGCTGCATGTCCATGCAGCACATGTGAAGTGCAATATCTTTCATATGTATGTCTGTTGTTTATTTTCAGTAATCAACTAGGCAACTGCTGCCACTGACCTCCATCCAGTCGATGAAGTGAGCGATCTCCTGCCCCACTGCCTTGGTTTTTTTGGCTGCAACCACATAGTGATTTTGGGCTGAACTGAGCCAGTCCACTACGATGACGTTGGCTGTCTGCTCTCTCTCATACAGCGCCGTAACCAGCTTGGCCACCCAGCTTTCAAACATACCACTGACCTGTAGAGGTGATGGACAAATCAGAAATGACCCATGGCTGTGTCCACAGAGGCACTTTTCCAAAGCGCAGAATATGTTTTCATTTAAATAGTATTCAATGGGAATACGCCACATATTTACTAGATGTGTGACAAGGAGCCGAGCGTTTATTCTGTGCTGCGCGTTCACGACTTCACGTATTGTGTTTTTATCTGGGTACCCAGAGTTGAAATGTTTTCAACTCAAAGTTTGGAAGCGTTTTTAGGACCGTGCCTTCCTTGCATTTTCAGCTTAGGAAAAAATGCTTTGGTGGACACAGCCTTAATGTTGCTGGTAATAAGCTGCATCAATCGGGAAGGATGTAACATTTTAACGAGGGACATTAGAATTGATGATTGAGTTATATATGTCTTTGGATGTATGGCAAAGGTCAAGGTCACAATCAAGGTCAAGGTCAAAATTGATTTGAGGACGTTCATTGGACCTGGTGGGAATGATCAGTATGTCTCCTCAAGTACAGTATTATGATCATTGTTTTGGTTGAGAAGCTCAAAATTCAAGGGTCACAAACTCACAATGGAGAGACAGAAATGTTGGTGTCGAAAGGGTTTGCACCAGCACGTTTCATTTCTTAGATGTTCTCATTTTAGTGTAGTTTGTGTTTTATGTTTTGAAGCAACCACTACTCTGACGCGTGACGATGTATACTCGCCAAACATAGCTGTTTTAGCAAAGCCCATATGCAGTCATGTGTACAGCCAATCCAAGCTCTGACTAATGGTAGGAACATGCTGCTACAGGTTGAAGCATCTTACCGTCCAGCCATGGATCACCAGGAAGGTTTTTGAGGTGCTATTGAAGGAACAAGCAGCTATAGACTCTGGTTTCCCTGGGATGATGTAGCACAGGTCATCATCAGGTTGCGATGGTTTACGGAGAGAGAATTTGGCAATGGTACCATTACTTTCATCCTTATGGTCAAACAAGTCTTTAATGGGGTCCAGGAAGTTACCTATACACAAAGGAATGTAAACCAATCAGCTGTCTGTACAACATGCAGGTTGACACTTGTACCTTGAATATTCATAGGATATATACTTAGAATGTAAGGGAAAGAGGAGAGGAGAGGAGAGGAGAGGAGAGGAGAGGAGAGGAGAGGGGAGGGGAGGGGAGGGGAGGGGAGGGGAGGGGAGGGGAGGGGAGGGGAGGGGAGGGGAGGGGAGGGGAGGTGGGGAGGGGGGGAGGGGAGGGGAGGGGAGGAGAGGAGAGGAGAGGAGAGGAGAGATAGGGCCATCCATGTTATTGTCAAAATCTGTAAATCTAAGCTCTTTGTCCTTTTGATGGAAAGCCAAGAGACGCATGACTGACTGTCTGACTGGCTATATGGGGCCCCTCAGTAAATGAGCCTCCGTCTTCAGACAACATGCACTCCATAGAGGTAACAAGGGTTCATTTGACCAGACATGTTTCCATAGAAACAACGAAAAGTTTCTCTGGTTATGCTTCTGCTACCTCACTGACAAATCCCCACAGACATCCAATAGGATAGGGTCTAGAGTAGACGGACCCTTCTCCAAATATCAGCTGACTATTCCACAGGGGAGGGTTGTGGTGAGTTTGGGGGGCAGGGACTATAAGCACACCCCCAACAACTTGCACAAGGGTTAAAGGCAAGTCAACATGAGAGAGCATGCCATTAATAATACCTATAGGCCTACTCATAATTTCACTTAAGTTGTACAATGCAAAGCCTTTATAGTATATTTCTGATTATGTGCAATACCATATTCCAATTATGCATTAGTGTGACAGCAAACAACCCTTTTCCATCAAGTCACTTTAGTATATAGTAGCCTAGTCTAGAAGTGGGTGTGTTGGTGTTGTCTAAAAGTTAGAAATAACAGCCAGTTTACAAAATATAATTAAAATTAATAGATCATTATTATAGTATTCTATAGGCTATTATTATAGCAGAATCACGGTTATATTCTGATGCATCACTTAAGTTATAACCTAAGCAGAGTCCATTGTACAAAATATTAATAAATGGCTTGGATTGATATGAACAAGTGTATGTAAACTGTCAACTCACCAAAAATAGAATCCGTCAGCTCTTCTTCCAAGGACGTCACATATCGAAGAGCCGCATTTAATATCAGAAAGTAAAGGCATCGAACTCGCCACGCTTTCATTTCGTTAAAACGTTATTCCTTGAGAGAAGATATGGTATGGAGTTCCCCGTAGCAATTGGTTGGCTTTAATGCAATCAAACTTCAACAGCGAAGGTCTTTATATTCCGTCTGTAGCGCGCATGCCATGCAGTGCGGTGTTATTATCTGTCTGAAGCACATTGAACTGTCGGCTTCTTAAATAGCACCACTACATCTCTGCTGGGCTGAAACCCATTGGTTGCTGTTCCACGTCCCCGGGCGGGGATGGAAACATGCCTAGAGTAAATAATTACTTAATTATTTATGACTTGAGTAGAAGCTGTTGGTGACTCAGCCTGTATTATAATAGTTATTCCCATATGTTATTATTATTATTATTATTATTATTATTATTATTATTATTATTATTATTGTTATTATTATTATTATTATTATTATTATTATTATTATTATTATTAGACTACTAGTAGTATAGTAGTATTATTAATTGTTATTATTGTAATTATATTATTAGGGTATATAAGGGTATTATTTGAATCAGATTTTGGATATTCAGCTCAAATGATTTTTAAGTGGTGCAACCACTTCTTTACGCAGCTTTGTGTGTCTGTTGGTGGCTGGCTGGCTGTGTCCGTCTGAGCACGAAAATAGCGTTTGGTTGGTTTTCACAACCAAGTGTCACTTGCGCAGCCTAACACGCACATGTAGGCCTACACACACACACACACACACACGCACGCACGCACGCACGCGCGCGCGCACACACACACACACACACACACACACACACACACACACACACACACACACACACACACACACACACACACACACACACACACACACACATATTAACTATTATGATTTCGGGTGTGACAGTACAGTGGGGGGGTCAGTACATCCCCGGCGACCCCCACACGGTAACTCTGTCATTTCTCGATCGTTTCGGACGCGGGGCGGCTTGCCGGAACCGGTCCGGCAGCCTGGGCCGTTCCTATGGGTCTGGAAGTTCCCGGGGATCCCCCGGGAACGCCCACACTGAGTTGCACCACTTACTTCGTGTGATTTTCTATAGGATAGGATATAGGATGTATCTGAAAATGTTACTATTCTTGGTGGAGTACATTTTTATTCTGAGTCCACAAAAAAGATTGATTGATCATTGATTGATTGATTGATTTATTGCTTTATTGATTTATTGATTTATTGATTTATTGATTTATTGATTTATTGATTTATTGATTTATTGATTTATTGATTTATTGACTGACTGACCGATCAATCGATTGATCGATAGAAAATATGGATTCAGTTACACATACACGCACGGTCAAGGACATGTGTCTGACATTTAAAAGTAAGCAAGGATTGAAAGAGAAATACTTTTTATTTACCGTATACTGTCACAGTGTGTGAAGTTCAATTATTTGTTGGTCACCTGTCTCTCCTCTGCAGTGCTGTGTTGATTGGAAGGGGCCAAGCACTGCAGGGGAGTTTGTTCCTGTTATTTTGCATGTTTATTATATATGTTGTAGGTGCCTGAAATATTTATTAAATTGTATCTATTGAAAAAGTTAAAGTTTGAAAAGTAGTACGTAATTGTAGATCAGCTCAGGGGCATTGATTTTCCTTTTGTTTGAGTTATTGATACCAACTACTGTGATTGGTTTGTCCCACCTGTTTAAAGGGACACCCATTGCCCATTTTGCAATAAAATATATGTTAATGACGTTTAGAAGATTTACAACCCTTTCCTGGGGGTCTTTATGTGTGTTTGGTCAAAACTCAGAAGTGGAGAGTTTGCTAGGCAACTTCCAACATCACATATTAACTACATCTCCCACAGTGCACCAGCAAGATGGCTGCTCGTTTGGCTGAGCTGGAACACCTGAAAAGGCTGGAGGGAGCATTCAAACAAACTATACACCAGAAACAAGAAGCAAGATCTACTCGGCATGTTCCAAGTCCAAAGACGCCAATGGTCGGTGATATTATTTTGTCTTAATCAGTGATATTTGTAAATACTGCTTAATGTGTTTAAAATCTGGCTTTAATGGGCTAATGTATTTAGTAACTGCTACAGTTTGGATTGGAGAAGGACCACATTGCAGTATTTCATATGATTGGAAGCTTTCATTTGTGTTTCAAAAGTATAACTTTACAAAATAAGACAAAGTTAGAAATTATTTACTTTAAGAATTTAAAATACTAACCAAAATGTGAACAGTTCATGTTTCACCGTGTTAAAGGTTTAAAATGCCTAGTTGGAAAAGAGCTGAGCTACAAGCTCAAGGATCAGCTAATTATCTAATTTCTTTATAAGTGTTTAAATGGTTAATTTGAAATATTTAATTAAAATGGTTCTTAAAAGGACTTTGCTAAATTAGTTAAAGTCCTTTACATAAGGCATTGGATTGCTTAAAATACATTTAATTGTTTAAAATACTTTATTGCTTAAAAACAAGACTGGTTAAAAATAACTTATTGATTGGAAAAGTGTTTAAAAAGTATTATCATGTGTTGTTTGGCATTGTTGCTCTGTTTTCAAAGGTTTTCAACCTCACTGATAAGAAACCAACCAAATAAACAAATGAAGACAACTGTGCACAGCATGTAAAGGTTGGAAAATAAAAGTTGAATGAGTTGGACTTGGAAATCTTGGAGTTGTTTCCTTAAAGGAGAATTCCATACTAAAAGGCTTTCTTACCTTTCTTTGTAGTTGTTACGTCCCCATCAAAGAGGTCCAGGTATTATTTTGTGCAAAATCTCCTTATTGGCTATTTCCCCTACCATAAGCCCTAAATGAATTGAATGGGATGTATGGGGTGTTGTGCTAATTTGCTTATTTCCATCGAAATAAGTAGTAAGTGTGCCGCTTGGGTTATTATTTACATTATGAAGAGAGGATATGTCACCCATGAAGAGAGGATATGTCACCCATTCTTGAGATAAGGGACAAAACTTTTTTCAAATCAGATTTTATTTTATTTTAAGATGCATTCAAATCAAATGGATGTATTTGTAGACACAGGTCTCAACTACCAATCTTGAGAAGGAACAGGTTTTTCGCATAACATTTCTTTCTAAAATGGGACATTTATGCACTTCATAACTGATTCATGTCAACTCCGTCAGACACACTAAAATCCCTTTTATTTTAATTTGATGATTTCAACAATAATATAAAGTCCTCAGTTATCTTATAATGGCTTTCAGTAATCAAGTTAAGTAATACAATTATTTTAATATTGTTTTGTTCCAATATCACACTATTATGAAATATCCAATTTCTCAAATCCGTCATTTCAACCTTTATTTTCAATATTATAACATGAAAACCATGTTAAAAAAAGTTGGTGTTTCAATACATAAGCACAAAAGATTTGACATCGAATCGTCTATTTCTTTGGAAATTAACAAAAACATCACGGGACCAACGTCTTACCGAGTTGACTGTCACATTCTGGGTGCCATTTTGAAGATCCGTTTTACAATGGGGTAATACATAAATTGCCCTCGCTCTGCACACAATCGTATAATGAAAGGCATATCGGCCTGTGTTGAACGCACACACATATGGCATACGGCGTTCCTGAATATTTTAGCATTGTGGTAGTGTCCATATGTTAATTATTTTCGCTTTGCGCAATTTGCTATTAAGCCCCTTGACCTAAAAACACTCAGCGCATAACGATTACACGTGGGTCTGACCACCTCATAAATGCAAAAAGCACTGTTTGATTTTACACTTGAGCGGCTCTGGGAGGCTGCTGGAGTGTTGCCATGTCTGTTTATTATAAGCGGCTTCTTTTTCTGTAAAGTTGCTTGTAAATATTGGTAGTTGTAGCCTACTAGTTGTGGTTGCTTTTCTTGTTTCTAAAGTGGTTATTTGGGCTTTTCTCCTAATGTTGTTTAAACCAGTGATCCTCACACAGCACATTCCCATGTCAAGGATCCCCAGATGAATGCATTTGCCCAACTAAGGACGGCTAATCCAAAAATGTAATTACATTTTTCCAAGATTACTTTTGAAAATAGCAGATCTTTACCAGCTCACAATGCATCATATTCATTCATTAAAACTATGAACTCTGACTGCAGGGGTATATATATAATGATCATTATAACAATGTGCAAGAACATATTTAAAAAGAAGGAAGAACTTTATTTGTGGACAATCAAAATATGTTTTTTTTATTTTAATGTGGTGTCATTAAAATCTGGATATGGCAGACTCGCTATCTAGAAAATAAAAACATGGCACTTCATTTAAAATAGGTTACAGACCCCTGTTGTATGCTCTTATTCTTATAGACCTATTTACTTGTTTCTATGAGACATGGCAACAGCCTCTTTTTGCGTCTTTTTTTTGTAAAATGTTGATTAGAAACGTCCATAATTCTTTCATTTCTTAACCTTAAAAATAAATAAAAACATCTCCATAATCCGTGGGAAGTTTGCTTTCATATGCTGTATCACACCCGATTCAAGTCTTCTTCAATAAAATGCTAAGAGCGAAGACCATATACCATCGGGGCCACAGGCACAACATTAAGCAGCAGCATTCAACTCATTCCTTCATCATGACTTGAATGAAATAAAATATAATCGTTATTTTACTGGTGTTTTTCAATGGAAACAAATTATTTTGAGGCATAAAGGTGACAGCATGCAGTGCAATAGGAATAATTAACCCAAATGTGACAAAGTCATGTCATGTCTTCTATGGTGCCAGCCTGAAGAAATGTAATACCACGATCCCCAAAGTGCGCATTCCGTATGTGACATCAGCTGACTGGTAAAGAGAATAGTACGTATGTTGATTGGGTACGTCTCAAACACTCCTTAAACACACCCATGACTAATTCAAGGCCGTTTTGCGCAATCCACGGGGTGTCGAAAGCGCTTCTTAACATGTCCAAAATTGCAATATGACATGCCACACGCCCCCAGCTCATAAAACTGTAATATGATTAGTAATATTATTTGAACTGCTTAATGGAGCCCTCTGTCTCTCCCTCAGTCTGTGACTCCACACTGGCCACTCCCATATCCCATTCCAGCACACCCAGTTCACCCAGTTCCATTTACACACCTGTCTTCAACTACCTCATCAGCCCAGCAGTGAACACTTCTCCAATCAACCTGCTCACTATAAAACTGGACTCTGCCTGGTTCCTACCTGCATATTCAGTGTAAGATTCTGCCTTTCTTTATTAAATACTTTTTATATCTACTAGACTACTCTTGTTGGTTGTGACTTTGCAACTGGGTTCAACTCATCCTTGACATTGACAAACATCTGACGGAGTTGACAAGTTGAACTGATTTAGGTTCTAGACCACCTAGGATCTTGATTCTGGTGACTAATCCCACATTTTCAAGGATATACAGTGCCATATACAGGATATACAGGCTGCCATGGTCACAGGGCAAATCTAAATAGTACCAATGTACCCCACATCCTTGAAAATGTATGATTAGTCACCAGAATCAAGATCCTAGGTGGTGTAGAACTTGAGTTATTGTAATAACAGCAGGTGGCGGCCATTTTGAAGAATGGCTGCCATGGTCAAAGGAAAAATCTAAATTGTACCACTGTATCCCTCATCCTTGAAAATGTAGTCTTAGTCACCAGAATCAAGATCCTAGGTGGTGTAGAACTTGAGTTATTGTAAAATAACATCAGGTGCCGGCCCTTTTGTAAAATGGCTGCCATGGTCACCACGAGACAAATCTGTGATGGCCCTATGGCCAAAAATGTTCCTTAAGGCATGCTCTAACTGTGTGCCAAATTAGAATACTTCCCATTATTCAAAAACTATCATTTTATTGTTTTAGGAACACTTTTATCAACTCCGGCAGATGCATGTCAACTCCGTCAGACACAAAACCTGACTGAGTTGACGTCTGACGGAGTTGACAAAATGGCATTTGTTTTCATCTTAACCCTCTGTAGTGCAATGTAGCCATTTAGTTTTTTCTTCAGTTGTTAGCTAAACCTAAACTAAAATACTAAACCTTATTTTGGAATTCTTAACAAAATCAAAATAATGTCCTGACGGAGTTGACATGTAAAAGCTGTGACCACATTGATATCAACATTGTTTGTTTAAAATATCAAACAATTGAATGCTTGTCAGACCAGGTGCTCCACTGTTGCAACAAATATAAACAGGACTTGGAGTCTTCAGGCTAAATCTGTCGACAATATTTTCTGATTAATTTAAGACTTTTTAAAAACCTGACGGAGTTGACGGAGACGTGGGACACACATTTGATATGAGATATTTATTGGGGAAATTTTTTTTAACTGTGTATATTGTTTGCTATGTTGTTGACAATCTACTTTGATTTAGTATGTATATTTATGTGATTGTGACAGTATTAGACACTTTTTTTGGCTGTTTGAAATTGTGACCACTTGCTGGGGACAGGCAGTTTTGGGTACAGAGCCTGCTGTTAACTAATTCAGATGGAATATGAAAAATATATAATTAAATTAATGTCATAAGAATACACAACTGTATTACATATAACTTTGCAAGTGCTTTTATTTTTATGAATTAATTTATTTTTAACAATTAATGTTGTAATTAATGTAATTAATTTTGAGCGATGGAAATAAGCAAATTAGCACAACACCCCATACATGCCACCAATTCAATGCAATTCATTTAGGGCTTATGGTAGGGGAAATAGCCAATAAGGAGCTTTTGCACAAAATAACACCTGGACCTCTTTGATGGGGACGTAAAAACTACAAAGACAGGTAAGAAAGCCTTTTAGTATGGAATTCTCCTTTAATGTCCTTTGGAGGAGAATAGAGTTTGACTTGACAATGTGTGTAATATGTGGTTTTAGATATTTTAGATTTTAGCATTGAGCCCAGTGTCTCTGTCATCGACACTGGGCTCACGTACTTCCTGGACTACATGTTGTCTCAGTAAGACAGCCCTCCCCCTATCCACAAGGAGGAGTAGTGCACCAAAGCATTATGGGAATTGTAGTCCAGGAAAGAAGTGAGCCCGTGTCCATGACATCAGAGACACTGGGCTCACTGAGCAGGCATGCTGCAGCCTGCAGGTCTTTACTGACAATGAGATGTTCAGTTTGACATGAGGCTCTGGCTAGCCAAGAAGAATATCAGGGCAGAGCTGCCAGGGACTCGCGGCATCTAGCAGAATTCTTAAGTTCCTGATTGTTATTTTCTTAAATGAATAAGTGTTTCCAATTTTTGGAATGTTGATTTTTGCCAGTATTACTTGTTTGTACTTTGTTGCCGGCTTGCACTATGTTAATGTACTGGTGACCTGTTTACTTTGTGGAGCCTTGTGCTGTCGACCAGCCTTTCCACAATTCTCTTGCATGATCATTTTTGAGTGGTGCAACCACTCCATTAAGGAGCTTTGTGTGTCTGTCCCTGGCTGGCTGGCTGGCCGGGTCTGTCGGTGTCCCTGGCTGGCTGGCTGGCTGGGTCTGTCTGTGTCTGGTTGGATATTTCACAACCAAGTGTCACTGTTGTGCAGCCTAACACACACACACACACACACACACACAAACTGTATATATGATGATTTTGGGTGTGACCGTACAGTGACAGTACAGTACAGTAGAGGGACCCCCTGGGGACCCCCACACGGTAACGCTGTCATTTCTCAACCGTTTCGGACACGGGGCGGCTTGCCGTAACTGGCCCGGCCACCTGGGCACGTTCCTGGGGGTCTGGATGTTCCGGGGACCCCCACATGGTAACCCTGTAACTTATCTAAAGTTTCGGACGTGGGGCGACCCCCTGGGCGTGTTCCTGTGGGTCTGGAACTTTTTATACTTTGAGGTGGCCACTATTGACACCCTAATGTATGCAGCATAACCTTTCTGATAGTTTGTACACATGGTTATGTCTGGCTGAAGGGCCAAGTTATTACATTGGTTCTCAAATGTTTTAACAGGGACCCCCAAACAAGATTACATTTAAAAAGATGATGTGACTTGTGACCTTGCATCGGCTATTTTCAAAATAGCCAATGTTAAGGCTAAAGATGGTTAAACTGACTTTGATGCTACATTAACAATTTTAACTGGGGATCACCTGGAACCTCCTGAAGGACCCCTGGGGGTCCCTGGACCCCTCTTTGAGAACCACTGAGTTATTAAACATGTCCAGGTGGGAAGTAGGTCATGTGAGGTTTTAGTAGCAACAGTGGCATGTTATAAAGGGGCCCTCTGCACAGTAGCAAACTTATGACGTCACTGACATGGTTGGTGCTCCAAAGAGTCATCAGGTCATCTCTCCGAGAAGTAGAGATGAAATATAGTAGTGTAAATGGGGAGCAGCAGACATGGATCTGTGCATATATAGCCATAAAGGGGACACGGACAGATGTGTACAATGGGTGTATGCTGACAGGTATTTTTCCTTGTACCTTGTCCTTGACCCTGCACATACTATATTACCAATCCATTGCAATCCCTTGCAGGCATACATTTCCAAGTCACTGAGTCCAGGCATTTCCTCATCGTATGAAACCTCATCAGTCACTGTATTGCATTAATTGTGCTTCTCTCATAACGTAATACTTGTCAATTGGCTACTGGCCAATCAACACAGTCTGCCTGCCTTTGAGTTCCCGGCCATTCCTCTATCAACAACACTGGCAGTCTGTCACTGACCTCTATAGTAAGCTGATATCTGTGCGAGCCACATGTCTATAGGATAGTGTAGAACCAGGTATCAACATGCCATCTTGCACATGGCAAATATGTATAATCACAACGTCATTGACTGATTATTGTCCAACACCATGCAAAGTTAAAGAAGGTACCCCAATGAAGAAAGCCAGACTATCAAGAGGCCAGTGGTCCCTCTAACTGGGAAGTCAACAAATTTGGAATCCAATGAATTCTGCCTGATTTATACTTGGTTGTGCATACTGTAGTGTATGTGAGTCTGTAGATCTGCTATTCTCAGTGCACAACATCTGCCACGCAACTATCAGGCGTTCTGAAAGTACCTCACCAACAACAACCCCCTCCCAAACTGCTTCTTTAACACGCATGCATGCATGCGCGCAAAACGGAATAAGGCGCATGCGCACGCACGCGCGCACACACGCACGCACACACACATGACGCAGACACAGACACTGCACACAAACGTGTCCCACCCCGCCAAAGCAGTCCAGCTGTCCTGTTCCTAGTTTTTCTAGGAACATGACAAAGTATTCCCTGTAAATCAACAATAGCGTACAGTAAGACAAACACTCTTTCTGCAGCTGAGACTCCATTGTCTCATGGAGGGAAGGGACTGGGAAGGACTGTGTAATTTGTTTTCACAATGATAAGTCCACTGCAGAGGTTTGCTGGTGCCAGTACGTACCGTAGCACTTGGAATCAACACAGTAGGCCTACATCTTTGAGGAAAGTCATGTTACAGAACATCTTCAGGAAACCAGACCCACAAGCAGAACATTTTAAATATCAAAGATCAGAAACATTGTAAAATCATTCAGTTGTCGCCACTTCTTGCAATTATTTTTCAACAAATAATTTAACTTGTTTCACGATTAGTGACAGGCAGGGAAGCCCTCTTCATCATAACATTAATGCTTAATTCAGATGTATGCATTTTATGAAAGCACAAGAATCTTTGTTTCAAAGATTATTTGAAAGTCAATCTACTTGCTGGCGATATCTCACTCACGTCTGTTACCAGATTATGGGGAAAAGACCATTTCTGGGAAGCACATAACAATGCAGGCTACGTAACACCTTTTAAAAGTCAACTGTGTGTGGTCAACAACATGTGTCCGTCACAAACACAAAACAATGTGGGATTGTTTCCATAATGACCAAAGTTCAAAAGGTCCTTGTGTTAAGTTCATTATCTATATATACTGTATAGTGTGTCAATACTGCATTTATAACTCATGCTAATCAAAGATGCTTCGGCACAAAATCTAGGTCATGTTTTAACTGGTTAGAGGTACAAAGAATATTTATTTTCTCAGTCATACTGTTACAAGGTTGCATAACTTGTTTTCAGGGTACCAGCCACATACTAAACACATTAACTGCTCAATGTTTTGGCACCCAAACCCCTGCACTCCATCCATTTGTACATGAAAATAAGATTGAACTCAAATATAAGGTTCACGTATTTTACTTGTGTGTGTGTGTGTGTGTGTGTATTTTATACTTTGCATTTAACAGTCTGTGCTGCTCCAGCACCTTCCTTACAGTAATTAGGTTTATCCCTTATATTCACCTCAAACCCAGGTGGTTACACATAGTAGAAACCCTCAAACCCAGGTGGTTACACATAGTAGAAACCCTCAAACCCAGGTGGTTACACATAGTAGAAACCCTCAAACCCAGGTGGTTACACATAGTAGAAACCAATTCTCATCTTCAAATGACAAAATAAAATAACTGAAACGGCCTACTGTTGTCTGGCTTTAGCCGAAATCTAGTCTCTTGGAAGGGAGTGAAACGTTTTTGATTGGTATAAAGGGTCGAGAAGCCATCTTGTGTTGAAACAAGGCTGATCCTGTTTGTTAATCCCCTTGTTCATGGTATTGCCAATGTATCACAAAGTTTAACAAAATGAAACAAATGTCACCCTGAGAACACATTTTCTAGCTATTGTGATTAAACAAACAGCAAATTATAGCGTACATCTAAAGTATTTACTTTAGTTTTTTCTTGATAGTGATTCTGAATGATACTGACCATACAGACCATGAGGATATTAATATTCATATTAACAACTAGAAAAGTCGCAATCTTTGAAAAATTGCAAAGTGTGGTTGCCGCTGTCGCTTGCATAGGCCCCTCCCTAATTTGAAAACTTCTATAACGCTTGAATAGTTTGGTCTTCTGTCCCTTCAATGGAACGTGCAAAGGGGCGAGGTCGCTTCTCGTCCTCAGGGCGTCTTACGGGTATATTTAAGTATATTTAAGAGCAGTTACTTATGTACTATAACTTGACTGAGCTACTTTAACTTTAATTTAGTGGAGTAATATTTGATCAGGACGAGTAGGCCTAGCTGTAGTATGTAGCATGGGAAATGTGAGTACTTTTTCCTCCATTTCAATTTATAATGTGCTACCTTTTGGGATTTTTTCAATTCCTACTTTTTGATGGTTACTGCATGTGTGTCTGTATGTGCAATGAAAGAAGTTGTGAGGTTTGGCTGTCTGGCTGTATTTACATACCAATGTCACAAAAACAAGTCCTTGTTCAATTGCCTTGAACAATTAGTTCATGATGGTAGTATTCCAACTTCCTAGTACTACCTCCCAACTAGAACAACCATGACAATCTGTTAAACATTACTCAATAATCTGTAAATGTTTAACTTGCCATATTTTTGTCTTTTCAACATATACTGTACATACGAATAAAGGAGCTGTCAACTCTAACTGAACATTTTTTCCCGCGCTTTCAATATCAACCTATTGCATGAAATCTATGACTCTGGACCATAGACTGTAAAAGCTCTGGACATGTTGTCATGATGTCATATTTGTCCACCATTATACATTATTAAAGGTACTGCTATTGGACAAGATTTCAATACTACACTAGTAGTTAATGGATCCCTAAAAAGGCCAATATTGATTGTTAATGAGGATTTAACATAAGGATAAACATATTTCAAATGATGTGATTTTAATGTAACATTACATGAGTAGCCAGGAGTATCAAGATGTGTGATGACTTCACTTTATTAAAATATTAAGTTATTTCTTTCTTCATACAGCGCACTGCACTTCAGTTCATAACTATTTTCATTCAGCAGCTAGCTGGCACGGAAACCAATTTCATTGATCTGTCCAAAATGTTGCGCATAAAATCACAAAATGCTCCATCTATAAAAACAAAGACAGCAATGGAAATCCAACGAAATATATTACAGCTTAATATACAAATATGTACAAATACATTCAATAAATAGAATATGAAATATTCTTCAGTTGTATTATGTAGGACAGTCCATCAGAGCTTGCAAAGGCTTGCATATTTATTTTCAGCCGTTTGACCAACATTTGTGCAACATTTTGACCTTCCAAAGAGAAGAGCCATTTAATCAAATAATATTATATTTTAGTCATTAGTTCATTACAACCAGCTTGTTCAACTAAAAGCAAAAAAACAACCATAATGTGTTAAAGAAGATTCATACTTTGTCCCACATTGGCATCCACCATGTTGTGAATCGTGTAGGTTTTGGTGCGCAATGCTGTCATGCGATGGAGCATAAATTAGGGTTAGTCCTGTTGTAAAGGACAGCACCTGATCCAATTGTCTGCAGGGAGTAAAGTGACCAGTGCCAACACAATAACCAAATGCAAGCGAGAACAAGCAAGGATTCAAGACATCTGAAATTAATACATGTAAATGTATTTCAAATATAATATAATACTGATTGAAAGAATACACATATTTACAAAGATCATTGTTATATTCCAGTCAGTAGATAGTAACAACATCTTTGGTCCCTGTTGATTGTTGGCGGTTAGTGGTTAGGAAGAGACAAAAATACAAAATAAAGTAAATGTTCAGTTTGCAGGAGAAAAATAAAGAAGATGTGCCAAAATTATGCCTATCACTCTGAATCATGTATGTACAAAATAATGTACTCATGTACTAATAAAGTTCACATAGGCAAACAAAACACAACCTCTTGAGTGGTCTAAATTTATCGAAATCTGTATAAACAATATACATATATCGGGGATACAAGAGAATAAACAAGTGATTAAAAAGAAATGCAGCAATAGTTATTAAAAGGCTGTAATAGCAAAATATATGCACATTGCACACCATTGTGATAGAAGTTGTAACATTTTCCAGGAAGACAAAATAAACATCAGAGCTGACTGATTCCCGGCACAAAGGAGGAGGTTCTGAAGGTTGCACTTGGATGTGATGTGTAATGATTCTGGATGGAATAGATTATACTCATTCCAACACCCTGTATGATAGATTAGCGGTTCGCCCCCTTTGAATGTTTTCAACCGATAATCACCAATATGTTCTTATCAGGACCATGCAATGGAGCCAGTATGGACATTTCCTACATATTGACGTTGTTGTCAGCCATTGTTGACCACGTTGACCGACTACTAACCCTAATCCTAATTTAACAGGCCATGTAAGAAACATGAAGCGAAGTTGTTGTATAGCGCAGTTTCTCTTTTGCTTCGGCGTCAGTAATTTAGTAATAGTAACGCGTTTCCTAGTTGCATACTCGCGGTAGAAAGTATTACCATTGCATGGTCTTCATAAGAACATACTGGTGATTATCGGTTGATAACATTGGAAGCAGGTGGTATCATTCTGGTGATTATCGGTTGATAACATTGGAAGCAGGTGGTATCATTCTGGTGATTATCGGTTGATAACATTGGAAGCAGGTGGTATCATTCTGGTGATTATCGGTTGATAACATTGGAAGCAGGTGGTATCATTCTGGTGATTATCGGTTGATAACATTGGAAGCAGGTGGTATCATATCGGTTGATAACATTGGAAGCAGGTGGTATCATTCCGTTTCTTGAAAATAGTTCCCAGTGTTTTTCTGTCCAGCTTTGGCTATGAATGTAGAGATGGATAATGTGTATGATGATGAGGTGCGTTCAAGGTACAAGTGAGTCTTCAAGCCTCGTTCTGCCCAAAGAGGCTGCCCTCCGTCTTCATTCTGTGAGTCCTGGATAAAGATAATATATGTGGTTATGGACTATTATTTTTGCATAACAAGGTATATTGAATCACATTATTTTAGCGTTGTATTATGTGCCATAATCTTTTCTTTTTTTTAAGTTAGATCTTTGACTTACCGTTTTTCTTTACGACTCGTATAGTCTTCTTTTGATTTGACAAAGACTGCTTCTTCCCCTCCTCTGACAAGGTGGGCAAATTCTCCATCCTTGGCAGAGAAGATCACCCTGCAATCACATTTAATGTCACACTGAAGTTAATGTCACTGAATGACACTGCTTAACGTCTAGTACAATCCAGGTTAAAGTTACCTCACTATAAAATAAAAAAAATGCAATTCTGTTCTTCCATGAATCTGTGATGAGCAATTGGTTAACGTTAGCGATATCCTTTCATCATTGGGAAAATAACAAATGTCTTCTGGTATAATAACAGAGTTAAGTAATTACGTCATATTTGTAGCAGTAGTGGCTCAGAGCATCTGCCTGATGAGCTAGAAGCCTAATATCTCTCCCGGGCTATGGGGAATTCCCTTTAGTCTAGCAGGGGACACAGGTTAGAATCCTGGGTGTTACATATGGAGGGAGGTGATAATAGGGCTCTTACTTGGACTGGGTCTCTCCAGATTTGATGCGCAGTTTACGGATATGGAACCTGTTGCTGCTCCAAAAATCTGACCAGCTGAAGATAGCGTCCTTCTCCCAGCGCAGCTTGACGATCATCAGGTCTCCAATGTCAACATCAGTGGTGAGCAGGAAGGACACTGTGGTGTTTCCATTCAAGACTGGACTGTAGGGGGTCAAGGCAAAAGCCATGAGGTCAAACTAATGACGCTGCTGTGTATAGATCCAGGCCTCCAGGGCATGCGTGCACATGCAGATGCAAGTATATATATATATATAGGCTCTTTACGACTACAACAACTAAGTGAACCGTGCCGTGAAACATATGTCAAGGGTTGTGGAATTAATTGTTTCCATACACTATGGCTCGGTTTCAGATAGGGTTTTTAGGTCCTGCTCGGGATGTGATACTAATCCTGAGTTATGGGAACCCAGAACTCAGCATGTTTTCTTTTTTACGGCGTACCTCCCCTTTCAGGGGTGGTTCTGATTATAATGGATACGTAAATAAAAAGAACATCACAGAACTTGACATGTTCTGGAAAGTTTCATGTTCTATAAGATTCTGGGTTACCCTTTGTAGTCAAAAAGAGCCATTAGTCAATTTATGTATGTACTGTATGAACAGTTTGGGAGTAAGTAGAGGATAGCATGAAACATGCCTTTAACAACCACTTAGCTGTTCAGAAAACTATATATTGTTGTACTTACATACTGAACGGAATGTCCTCCTTCTCTTCAAGGGTTCCATACAGAGACACCTTCAGTGGCTGCTCTGTGAAGGCCAGCTTGTCCTTGCTGAAGAAATGCACCTTCACTTGGTAGTGAAAAACTTAGGGCAGAAGAGAGACAAGGCATAAGAGTGACAGACAGAACTTTCCCAGAGCCAACTGCATACTATCAGTGTATTTCTGCATCAGCACATGAAGCATGTACTAAGTTACAGTCATTATTATAGCTTAAAGCTTTAACTTGTGCCATCAACAGTATTGTAATCTGGTTTCATACTATTTTGTTTTTAAGGAACCTTGGTGTTGTCCTGGACAAAACACCCATTACAACTGTCACTCGATCCTGTAGGTTTACACTCACACAAAGGGTTCAGCCCAGCTCCTAATCCAGACAACAGTCTTGTCAAAACTTGACTATTGTAACTCTCTCCTGACTGGCCTACCGGCATGCACATTTAAGCCTCTCCAACTGATCCAAAATGCTGCAGCTTGCTTTGTCTTCAATCAGCCAAAATGTCTCCCCCTTCTCCGCTCCCTCCATTGGCTCCCGGTCGCTGCCCGCACAGAATTCAAAACTCTGATACTGGCATTCAAAGCATATGGCTCCCCCATATCTTGCAAGTCTGATCGAACCCTACAAACCCTCCCACGCACTCAGATCAGCCAACGCAGGGAAGCTGCGTTGGCTCAGATTCCATCATGGCCCGTAGCACTTGCCCTAGCCCCAACATTTTTATGTAGACTTAGATAGCATTTTATGTAAATGTATAGCTTTTTTATGTAGACATATCACTATAAAGTATACATGCATACTGTAGTTCCATTATATAGATATTCCACTGTTACATTCTTAGCTTACGTATGATTCATGATAATTACTTTTTATGTATGTGATGTTCTTAGCTTACGTATGCTTTTTGTTCTTGCTTAATGTAAATCGCTCTGGATTAAGAGTGTCTGCTAAATGCCTAAATTCTAAGTACTTGTGTAATCTCACTGCCTTTAGTGTTTATCTCTCAAATGTTCCAACGTCACTTAATTGGAAAACATTCTTAAGCTTACATGACATGATTTAATTATTATTGGTTCGTAAGGGCTGAGACTTTAAAAACTTCTTCTCTGGTGCAGTACAGGAAGGTTACATGCAGCAAGTGAGGACTCACCATAGAGCTATAATATATCTAGAGAATATAAGCTATTCACTTCAATGGAAGTTGCTCAGTGGCGTTTTGAAGCACCTGGAAGAATGACGAAGTCTTACGGGTAGTAACCTTCGAGCGTTGATGATTGGTTCTCACGCTGTTCTTGTGGTACCTCTGCATCACGTCCTATGTCACGATTCAATCATAAATTTAACCTGGGGCCAGCCCGCCTGCAATACCCGGTTTTGACCAACACGGAGACGACGACAACAATCACATCAACAACAACTACTACTACTACTACTGTACTTCCACTGCTGTTGCTTCTGCTGCTACTGCTGCAGCAAATATACAGTACAGTAAATCCTCACTGGATTAGAAACAATGAACCTGACCTCCTCCCCATGTGACCAGCATGCCAAACATTGCTTTATTCCTTGGTTGCTATAGCATACTAATGTAAATATCATTACTGCATGCCGCATGGATGCTTGTGCACAACAAGCATCGTTGTAAAGCATACAATGCTTTACAGTGTATTTTTGAATTTCTCTTGTCTTTCATTAATATTTGTACCAATATAAAATGAATGTGCCTTCACCTAATATACAACAATATACAAATAGTAGCTCATAACACTGAGGATTGTCCAACTTAGCTATCGTATTAAAATGAGTCAACTTAACTCTCTGTAATTCATGCAAAGCCCTTAAATCCAGACATACTTATTTGCAGTGGCCGAGCATGAACTCATTTCCCTCATCTCTAAGAACATAGCATAAAACACATACAGTAAACGTATGTGTAAAGTAGTTTGTTAACTCTGTTTCCCTGAGTACAACTGCTACAGAAATACATCTATTTATTCATTGTTACTATCATCATTGTAATTTTGCCCTTGATTGACGCAAACTCAAAGCATTGTATACTTCATTTAAGTAGTTTACGGTACGTTACAGCCATTCTTCCTGGTCTTTTACCTTTGTAGGGCGTCATTTCGCGGGTCTTCAGGTACATCTTTGTACTGCGGGGTGTGCGGACCTTTTGGATGTTGTAGCCTAGTTTGTTGCAGCGGTTCTTGCGACAGCTGAGACACAGGCCCTTGTTAAAGGCATCCTTGGAATTACAGCGGTAGGCCATGGTCTGTTTTTGCTGCGCATTCACCACCAGCGAGTCAATGAACAGATGGATGGACCGCTCGTGGGAACACTTGACCAGTTGGTCCATATCTGTGGCAGACCAGACAGTGTAGGTTTGAAAACCAGGCAGAAATACAATACACAGCAAAATTCAGAGTTAGGGTTTAGAGTTGAGGCATACGTGTGTAGTTCTTTTTATTTTAAATAACTCATTTTTATCTTCTTTTTTGTATAATTATTGATTTTTGTATTCTTATTCTTATATGTATTGTATTAAATTGAAGCACAGTGAGTCCTCGCTTGTCATGTGAAATGTGCTATATAAATAAACTTGACTTCACTTGACTAATACAGTTTGTTTTACTAATTAACTTTCAAGTTAAGTTTCATCTGCCTTTTTTTGTAAGTTTAGTCATCAGTGTTTTTGTTTGTTTGTTAGGCCTTCCACTCTAAATATGGCCGCATTAGTGAAAAATACGCCCCCAATGGTATTTCTTCACTTCGAATTTTGAATTTTGGAGCCTTGACCAATCGGCCAACTTTACAACAGGTATATAAAACAATTTAAGACATTTTAAAATACCCATACAGTTATAATAAATCAGGTTGTGTCTGTTTCCACTTCCTTCAAATGAGTGGAAACCAGGCTACAGCCAAAAAGCAGAAAGTTCACAATTAAGCGATTACTGTAACCACTGGCTTTTTGCTGCATGCTCTGCTTTGATCAGTTCACATTGGCTGTGATGCTGACTGGAGGCAAGCATGTTGACCTCCTGAAGGCTTTTATGGAGGCAAATTACATACTGACACCATGCAAACCTCCAATGAACCTGTCCTGATAATTTACAACATTGTAACGGCAGACTTTTCACTTTGATGAGGGCATAAATTTGCATTGTGTGAAAATGACATAGAGGGCACATGATGATTGATACCACATGTATTTATAAGTTCTCTGTAATTCTACAAAATAGAGCTTATATATCATATTGCACCTAACACAATCTCATAATATACTGTATACTAGCCTAGACATTACAGTATGACCCCTGATTTAGAGGTTCTGGGATGGCAAGGTAATTAGGGAGTTCATGGACTGGAATCTGCTATCCATGCAGGTACACAGTCAAATGTGTTAGAAATGTATCTAGATAATGTAAGCTATAATTTAACTCTTTAAGAGCTAAATTATTCATTTTTTATATACTCATTTGACTGTGTTGTAGTGCGTTCATATACTACAGTATAACGTTATATAATAATCTAATCTAATCTATAAGTCTGATAGTATACATTCAGGGTGGTGCAACAGATAGGATTTTTGAAAGAGGGACAGCGCACAACACAGTGTTGAATGTGTGTGTGTGTGTGTGTGTGTGTGTGTGTGTGTGTGTGTGTGTGTGTGTGTGTGTGTGTGTGTGTGTGTGTGTGTGTGCGTGTGCGTGTGTGTGCGTGCATGCATGTGTGCGTGCGTGCGTGCGTGCGTCTCCATGTGTGTGTGAATACATGTCTGTGTGTGCATGTGTGTTTCTGTGGGCTACATACTATGCAGGCCTTTGATGCCAGCTGCTGCAATTCCCAGCAGAGTGTTCTGGATGTCGCAGCCTGGCTGGAAGGTGCCTCCGTTGGGGTAGATGTCAATGTGGCCCACTGGTCGCTGGATGCCAATGCTGCGGCCTGGGGAGCCCCTGGTGTTGGTGTGCAGGACGTCCACAAATTGGGCATCGCCCGATGAAAGGATGTTCTGGTTGTCTTCATGCTCAAAGGAGGGACCGGCGGGGTCTAAGCCTGTGTGACAAGACAGGAGGTCAGTGTTTTTGTGTGATCAACTTGTTTGCATGCCTCAATAGCTTGAGTGACCTGAAAGAGAGACAGAAATAAGGCACTGTCCCTAGTCTGCATGGTACTGGGTCAACTTGAGAAAAGTACTGCAGCTGCATGGAAAAGAACCCCTATTTTTGCAAAACATCTCAACGTTTCGATGCTCAAGGGATCTTCTTCGGGTCAACGTTTGTCATGTCTTGCAAATAAAGTATTTTTCCCCATGGAGCTGGAGCTCTACATTTCTCAACCATATAGTCTTTTTGGCCCGGCACCCATTGTCGATGTGTGTAGAGTTAAGTTTTCTTTGAACTGGCTAAAATTGACACTTTTGGTACCAGGTACTTAATTTATGTGTACCTGATTGTAATGGTACATGCGTTTAATATGCGTCCTATAGCTTATCATCATAGTTACGTGAGTGGTTAAAGAACAACTAAATTGTCTGGAAGCCACTCCTATCGTAGTAAACTGTAAACTCTCTCTCTGGCTCTCTCTCCCACAAACACACGCTGTTAAGTTACCGCAACTAAGACTACATTTCCTGTCAATAATAATCAGTGTAAAATGTAGTTCATTGGGAGGTAAAGGGAGACGGTTTATTGTGAAGGGTGTGTTTAAACTGGACTGCTTACTGGTGCATGTTTAGAGTACAGATGTATTTGCTCCGGTCTGTCTGGTATTGCTGTGAACAGTTTTAGCACTGCAGACTCTGCAATCGCCTGGTAAAGTTGAGTTTTGATTCTTTGAACAGTCAAAACAAGACGTAAAAGAACCACAGACACTTTCAAAAGAGAGGGCAAGATAGATGGAGTAAAGGTGGCATTGGTAATGGAACCACAACAAACACGGCAACTCCATCCACACTGATGAGGTGAGTGAAGTCGCATGACGGTGATAGACAGCAACAGTAATCATAAAGATGGACACATTCCCACGTTAACTTTACCACTTGAACTGAAAAATGAAGGGACTACTTAATCAACTTTCCCAAATCCCGAAGCTGTCCCATTCATTGTCACAGCCGCAGACGGCAGGCACAACTATATGTGAATAGCAGCCTACACCCTACACTACAGTATTTGATTAGCTCCGTTTGGAATGGTTACGGAGCTATATTTCCATATGTAACGTATTTACCGTATGCTACCTGTGAGCCTACAGTATGTATATTCATTGCCTCAGGTATGCTGCAACTGAACCACGTTGAGGGTTTTAGTCTGAAGTGGTATGGTCACGTTCAGCGTTCACCGTGGGGGGGGGGGGGGGTATCTTTTAATAAGGGTGGCAGGGGGGCTGGCAATCTTGCATTAGGGGCCGTGGAACATTCCAGCCTCGCCTGTATATATAACATTAAATTAATTATCTGCTTGTACTGCTACAGTATGAATTCACCATGATCAGACAAGCATCACCTGTGATTCTGCTGATTTTGTGGTCACTGAGGTCTCCGGCGATGCCTGCAACATGTGCTCCCAGACTGTATCCCAACAGATGGATTCTTTCCCAGGGTAACTGCAGCTCTTTCTAAAGGAAGAAGATGCAAGGTTTCAAATACCTTTGAATAACACATTATGTAAAATTGTGCACAACATTTTGAAGTGAGTTCAATCCTGCAGCATGGATGGAACGAAAAAGACTAGACTAAACCTGGCCTGGCATGTCAAATCTCTATTATCTGAATAGAATTTAGGCCATAATCCAATACAAGCATTGATGTGTGTCTGGGAAACCAGCTCTAAAAAAGACAATGAATCACATACAAATAAAGTGGTGTGAACTTTGCCAACAGGCTACATCTGTAATACTAGACCTCAGGTAAGCTATGGGCAACAATGTGTTTTATAGCCAGCCCGTGCCAGTGTCGCTTGATTGACTTAGTTAAAACTAAAGGGCAGTGCTGCACCAAGCTTCACATGCAATGTGAATCAGTACTTAGCTTCATAATGAGAGACTGCAGTGAGCCAGGGACAAGGCTGTAAATAAGCCTTTATAGTGAGAATAAAATCATAACCAGAAGGAAAACATACCCACAGCAATGCTAGATACAAAAACATTACATCACTACTGACAAATCTGTCGCACTTTGGGAGACTACTTTAAATTCAGATGGAGTTCATGGGTTCCTTCTCACTTCTGGCATTGTATTGTACTACTGATTGTGATTTGTAATTTGGCCAGTGGGTTTTGGTTTAATGAAGCAAAATCCAATTTACAATGGGGTCCGCTCATAGTTCTGACAACCCATTATTGTGCCATAATAATAATAATGAATTGCATTTTTATGGCGCTTTTCTATGCACTATGTGCCTACTCAAAGCGCTTACAATGGTTCATTCATTCATACATTCATACATTGGGAGGTGAAGCGGCGAACAGTCGCCAGCGTCCTCACTCACTACCCACCCCCAATCCAACCCTTGATGCTGAGTGTCAAGCAGGGAGGCACTGGGTCCCATTATTTAGAGTCTTTGGTATGACCCGGCCGGGGATCGAACCCCCGACCTCCCAGTCTCAGGGCGGACACTCTAACCACAAGGCCACTGAGCTGGTAATAACAATAGTCCGACAAATGTTCGGGTTACAGTAGGTTAGGGTTAGGGTCGGGATAGGGTTAGTTATAATGGGGGTCAGTCGGACCAACGAGACACATAGCAGATAGCACCAACAACAGTTGTGATCTTAAAAAAACAATCTTGGTTACTAGTATAGATCCAAAAGACTCACCTGTATCCAGTAGACAAACTGGGCGACATCACGGCCAACTAGCTTGGTGTTGGCTGCAGATGTTGGGTAGTGCTGGCTGGCACGAGTCAGCCAGTCCACCACAATGACATTGGCACCCGGTTCCCTCTCATGAAGGGCAGTCACCAGCAAGGGCACCCAGCTCTCAAACATTCCTGTGACCTATGGTACAAGCACACAGGCACACGCATGCAAACACACACACGCACGCACGCACAAGCACGCACGCACGCACACACACACACACACACACACACACACACACACACACACACACACACACACACACACACACACTCTCTCACACACACACACACACACACACACACACACACACACACACACATGCACACAGAGGTCAGCTTCTAGCATCATTCACCTTTGCCTTTGTTTCAATAGACAGATAACAAAAATGTCAAGTTCAGGTTGCCTCTCAATCTCAGAAAGAAGCCGACTGGTTGCTAAGTCATCATATCTCTTCTGTTTGTAATTACTAGAGCAAGATTCTGGGCTATTCTTGCATCTTGCAGTGCTGAATACAGGCATACCATGACTAATGACTAATTTGACTAATCTTTTTTCTGTGCACTCACAAGATAAAAACAATAATATTACATTATTTCTTGACAAGATGCACAATTTAAGTCTTAATTCATGTACACATATGCTCTTTCCTCCCAAAGTTTATAGTAATTAAGTTAGGATATAAGATAATAAGTTCAGTTGGCACCTTTAAACCCTTAGACTTTGACCATTCAAATGCCAGCATGCCTATTCTGGGGCGAACGGTCACAAAAATATCAGATCTGAATGTGCCGCATTACGACACGTTGTTAGCTTCTTTTTTGTGAGATTTGGCACAGACAGAAAAAAGGTTCTCCAGCACAAGTAGCCTACAGTTGCAACTCAGGTCTGTTTTACTAGAGGGTTTAAGTGCTTAACTGACATACCGTCCAGCCATGAATCACAATGAAGCTCAGTGTTTCTGGGTTGAAGTGACACTCTTTGATCGTGTCCGGCTGACCAGGCACTATGTAGCACATGTCATCGTCAGGAACATCAGCTGTGCGCAGGGAGAATTTGGACTCAATGCCTGCGTAGTCTTCGATCCACTCAGTGGTGGTAGGCAGGGGAGCAGTGGTCGTAGTGCTGTTAGCTGTTATAGCACACGCATACACGCGCGCGCACACACACACACACACACACACACACACACACACACACACACACACACACACACACACACACACACACACACACACACACACACACACACACACAATTACTCCCTTTCCATAAATTCTTGCGCCGAAATGAAGAGGTGAACATTTTAGATTTTTTCATTTTCAATTTTGACCATAGAATATCTCAGTTGTAATGAAAGTGGGCTCCAGAAAAGAACCATTATTAAAGGGAACTTTCACAGGTCTGTGACTCAGAGAGAGTTATGGGAGAAATAGAAGATTATCTTGCTAAATGTTTGATTTGTAAACCTAGACATTATAGTTTATACTGTTATGTCCAGTGATCATGCATTGATGTTAGAGTAGGACACTGTCGCCCTCTTTTGTCTCCATGTGCACACTTCTTCAACCATATGAAGAATTAGGCTTAATTAAACAATATTTTGGATATTGGCTATATTATAGGATTCATAAAAAGTAAACGAAATGTGCATACCAAGTTAACAGAAAATTAGTCAAATTTTTGTAAGATTTTTTTTTAAAATAGACTATATGGCTAATTCCCTATAGGTTGATATTATTAATTGATAAATTATAGCATACCGGTATTTACAAACAGCTGCTGTTGAGTGTTGATACTCAGATTAATTAATTGAATCTGGAAAAACAATGCGCAGATTTCCACAGTGATTTTTCACAAAAGGCCTTTATGAACTCTCTTTTCTATAGGCGCGCATGTGAATAGGGTGCACTGGAGACCCTAAAGTTTTTCCCAGGGGTTATTCCCGGTCAGAGTGGAGCCACATGCATGCATTAAACCCAACTCACCCACTCTGCCACACACCCACCCACAAATGTTTACGTTTTAAAGGCTGTTGTTGCAGACATGTTTATGATCCAATTAATTAGCCTATATCACAGAAACACCATTAAATCACCGATTTGGCTCTTACCAAAAATAATAGTAGGTTCAGGGTCAGAAGAAAAAGTTACACAAATGTTTGCCAAAATTATCCCAACAGTGAAAATATATATATTTTCGATTCCCATATTTGACCTCCAATGAGGTTCCGAGTTAAAAGCTCCTTTGATGTTGTGGAATATCCAGTAAGAGTAAGATTTCACGCAGAAGTCCGTTAGAAAGTGGAATAGAGTTGCGGTCAGGGAGTAAAGTTTCTTACTTCTGTCACAGTTGCCGCTCCAAGTTATCTTTATGAGTGGCTCATTTGAATAACTATATACTATTGGCTGAAGATGAATGGGCGGGGTTTGAGCCACATCCTACTCAACTAAATCATTCACAAGTTCACTATTCACTTCACTCACAACTACGTGCGCTCTGCTCAGGACTCAGGTCAGGTCCCTACGGCTTACAGGATAGGGATAGGATAGCATGCAGTTTGCACGAATTAATCTAAAAAGAATGTTAAAATATAGGCTGCGCTATGTATGCCTATAGGTGTAGGCTATCTACGGTATCTATTAGCCTAATTTCTACATGCGTGCGCACGCACACGCACACAAACAGCACACGCACGCAGGCTAGCTCTCTCTCTCTCTCTCTCTCTCTCTCTCTCTCTCCCAGTTCTTGGCTATAACAAGTGGAAAACAAATTATAGCTTTCAAAATTAGATTTATTGTATTATTGGATTTTGTTTTAAATCCCATTTTCAGTCCCTTGTCAGCAGGTGAGAAGGACGAATACATACATTAACTAATTAATCCTTCAATTCAACAATTTATCCAAACTACAAATTATTTATCTTCACCACTATAAAAGAGTTGTTTAATGATATTATAAACTATTCTTTTGGCTATGATGTTGATCTATTTGGACTATTCTTAACTTAAACCCTCTATAGGCCTACTTTTAGTAAACAGACTTGAGTTGCAGTGCACTTGTTAAACTCTTTTTTTGCACTTCCACACCAAACCTATAGTCAAAAATAGCATATATCTAGATCTGCTATATTTGCCCCAGAATAGGGATACTGGAGTTCAAGTGGTTATGGGGTCCTTTATAGTTGGCACAGCTGTTGATGATGAACCTGTATTGATCCCTGACCCTGAGAGGAAATTCAGGTGTCATGTGGGATGTCTCAGAAAGACATAAGCAGGATGGGTGTGTTAAAAAGCTCGTTGTCCCATTGGCCAGTCATCATCAGCGAGCAGTCTGTAGAATTGGGAAACAATGAAGCATGACTGACACAAATGACACCACAGTGCCTCGGCGGACGCCCCCCAGAGATTATGAATTGTTCCCTTCAAAATTACTGCAAGATGTTCACCAACCTCAAGCACATTTTCGTAACTATCATTATTTTATATACTGGCACGTACCGTCAACAGAATAATCACATACAAGGTGTATGAACATAAACATTATATTTCAAGGTGGCTTGAACCAACACATGAACCCTAGTGTCCCTATTTTGGGGCAAACATTCAAAGAAAATAGATGATCTACATTACAAGCTCACTTATAGCTTGTAGACTGGCTAATTTCTGCAAATATATTTAGTATAGAAGCCAAAAGGAGGGGGTAAGGGGGTCTTCCGATAGACCCTGCAGGAAACTGTGCAACTATAGACCTATCATAGGCCACCCTATGTATAGTATACATAAGTGGTTAAACTATTTTGTAGCTTTGCTTTATTTTAGTTCTGAATAAGTAATGAGAAATCGAAGTTACATTGTTCGAGACAAAATAGCTTCTGGGGGGCGCCTGCTGGCCTATAGTGGTCCAGGCGCATACCACATATAGGCACATATGCACATATGCAGCCTGACAGCGTGTCACAGGTTCGAATCCCGACGACCTTTGTTGCGTGTCACTGTCACTCCTTGTGCCGCTCTCCCTCAACCTCCACTGCGTACTATAAATAAAGGCAGAAATGCCCCAAGTGGTTAAAAAAAACATCTGTGTAAAAGCATGACACATACCTAATGTTGCAATAATGCATCTGTGCTGTGCCTGTCAATAATTAAATATATTTAACCTCAGCCTTCATACTGGTATGTCATCTGATCCAAGAATCGGATCCGTCGGGGGACATTTACAGGGGGATTTACACAGCGTAACAGTGGGACAGTCCTGTCAGAGACACACATTGATTTCAAGATTTTAAGTATTAAAATAGGCCTACACAATTAATAACATTATAAGAAACATTATAATAATAAGAATTTAGATTTTGTTTGAATTTGATTACTTATATCTGTCATTGTAACTGAAGCTAAATAAACATGATGGGGGACATGACATTTACACACTTACCTCTACTCAAATCAAAGGGACAATTTTATATTTCACCCTGACAAACATTTCCTTGTGTTCTATCATCTATGGCATACAGTATATGTCAAACTCAAGGCCAAATCAGGCCTGTGAATGAAATATCTTTGGCCCGTGGGATGACATTAATTTACAATAATTTGTATTAGAACTGGCCCTCTGGTATATTGCACGCACCACCATATTACTACAAGTCCCACAATGCACTGTGAGTGCATTGTATCGAGGGCCCGCAAGCACAAGCCTGCGTCTTCTCTTCACTATTCATCAGCAGTGGAAGTGGCGCCTGTGGTCAACTTTCAGCTACCCCTCTCCCCAAAAATGTCTAAAGAAAAGGTGGACTCTGAAAACAGGGGTTTTCAAGCCAGCTGGGAGGCAAAGGGCAAACCTCTGTGTGGAGACAGTGTGGCTGTAATGAAAGAATATTACCTAAGAAGACTCTATGATAAGAAATGAATGCAACTGATTTGATTTACTTTCTCATTTTACTTCGAAAGCAGTGCTTGGTGAGGATCATAGAACAGGAAACTGAGCTTTAATAATGCATTTTCAGTTTTTAATACCTACAGTTTCATCTTTGCATTTATCTTGCTATTAAGGGACATTGATTTTTTTAAGGAAAATTACTTTTTTGCCTGGGACGTCCTCATGATGTGTGTTGAAACACAGTCCGGCCCTCGACTTGTACCAGTTGTTCAATTTTGGCCCACTGTGTATTTGAGTTTTGATATTCCTGTTCTACGTTATATAGCGAGGCCTTAACAGTATAAGATAAGGCTTTTGGATTTAATGTTTATGCTTATTTTACACAAGATATGCTGTATTATGTCATGGGGAAACAAATGGCACAGGATACTGGGAATGACCCAACAACGCTTGTTTGTATATGAGGATTAAATACCAAAGGTTTTTAAACGAGACACAAAGTCAAGCCCATGCATGTTTCCACTGGCACTGAATCACTGAAAAATCATATACCCTCAAAATACTGCATGTTTTTCTGTCTGTAAGAATATTATTCCACCAAATCCTATTAACTGAGTAAACAAATTGACACGAAGCAGATGTATCATCTGTATCAATATACCCATCCTTCCCACAGTGATGCGTGGCAGGGCATTATAATCACTCCTGTGTGTGTGTGTGTGTGTGTGTGTGTGTGTGTGTGTGGGGGGGGGGGGGGGGTCAAGGTCAAGGTCAAAACAATGCTGAAGGCCGGATGCACAACTTAAAGGACCACTTCACTCATTTTCAGCCTTTCTTCATATATTTGTCCTCACAATATGTTACCATTTCTGTCTTCGCAGTCTGTGTCAATAGAGGAGATCTGTGGAGTGTTGTCAGTTTTTTAGAAGCCAACAAAGGCTTCTATTATAGCATATGCTACCCTTAAAGGAAGAGAAAGCTGCAGTTTCTATAGCTTGTAATCCCTATCGATATGTCATTGGTAGGCAGGGTCCTGAGCTGAAAATTGTTGAAGTGCTCCTTTAAGTGTTGTGAGAACTGTTTGGAAGAATAGGATAGTCCAGATGCAAAATCACTCACATTTTTCATTTAGGTGAAAAATTACCAAATCGGTCAATCAATGATGGTGCTGCATACATAGTGAGAGATGTTGCACTCCCAGTGGTACTAAGGCCATGTATTGGGTTGCGTGTTGTTTTGAGTTTCTGTTGCATTTGTATTTTTGAAGAGTGTTGCATTATTACATTATATTACATTGCAATTTGAAAATAGATGTACAGTAACAGGCAGCAATTAAAAAACATTCAAGTTAATTTTAAATATGAATGATCCAAATATGTCATGAACTCTTTCTAGGGACATTTCCCCCATGAATTAACTGCTGTGTATTTGCTGTTCCAAATATAGTATGCTGTTTCTTTTAATTAAAAAAGAGGTGGGCCCTGTGTGTGTGTGTGTGTGTGTGTGTGTGTGTGTGTGTGTGTGTGTGTGTGTGTGTGTGTGTGTGTGTGTGTGTGTGTGTGTGTGTGTGTGTGTGCGTGCGTGCGTGCGTGCCCGCATGCGTGCGTGTGCGCGCGTGTGCATGAGTGTGTCTATATGGTGGTGGCTTGATTGTTTGGGAGGTGATGCTTATGGCCTAACCAAAGGGCCCAACCCAATGGTTAGACAGAGGAGAACCGCCTATCCGCTCCGACATCGCAACCCCCAAACAGACAAACAGACTTTGTAGTTTAATGTAAATACATCTCTTCCATCTCAAATAGTGCATTCATTATGCCCATCCTCCCCTGTCTTACCGCATCACAATCCCATTATGATTAAAGATAAGGCAGAAATGTAAACATGCCTCATGCGAGAAGGCACACCTTCTAGAAATGATTAAAGTTAGGCTGAGTGAGGTGGGCGGACGGACAGACGGACAGACAGACAGACAGGATCATCCCTTATCTCTGATTAGTTTGCTGACCCTGTTTCTTTCTCCTGAGGAAATTAAAAGATCACTGTGTACTCACAACAGCTGTACAACAAAAAAGACGATTCCCTCAATTTCCCTGCCATGAATGACAATTTCCTTATAATGTGTTTTTTTTCACAAACCCAAAGGCCAAGCAATCGTTCCACGTTCCACTGCATCTTGAAGAGATCAAATTGGCTATGGACTGTGCTGAATGCTAAACATAACTGCCATATATTACTGCTCAAGCCACTTCACGTTGGTTCAAATCACCAAGTGGCTCGATCATTTAGCCCTGAGCGACATGACTGCAAACATTTACATCAGTTAGAAAATACAGCAACATCTGTTTATCTCTCTCTCTCTCTGACACCATGACTTCACGTGTTTACAAGTGTTTACAAAACACCAGGCTCTTCAATAGCACATTGACGTAAACAGTCTCTCTTCATGCAGGTGTAGTCACACGGCGACTGCAATCTCACACGCGTATGCGTGAGTAATACGTCATCCACATCAACAAGCAGAAGCATCTGGTTTTTGTTTGAAGTTTTTATTCATGATGCATCTATGCATACTATGTTATGCTGGCACAATTGTATTGTTTTTGTGATATAATTAATAAAAACAATTGATAACAATAAAAAAGCTGATATGCACGGAATGCACGCATGCCATATACACAAAAACATACATAAGCACACTTTCATCTAAACCTCAGATTTGATGAGTCGTTAGATGGCTGATTCTAGGAACAACGGAAAATGTGTCTGGTTTCACAGCAAGGTTCAACATAAATATGGTGAGCCAACCTGCAGGGGCCCCTCAGAGCCATGTCCGAGTTAAGCCATGTGTACAACATTTGTCTGCAGGCAGACACCCTTGTTGGAGTCAGAGAACATGATGTGAGAATACAGTGTCTGTTCTAATCACTGCCTTGGTCTTTTAAAGCAGGACATCTGCTGGTGATGTGCGTGTGCCACTGTGCCCACATGATAGCCAGGTGATTTGAAATGCATCATAACCCCATTATGTATATTGTTTTAACTTTTTAACCCTCATGTGCAAACACGAGTTGATCTGATTACATGTGGTGGCACAGCTGTCCTGAACAACTCCACTTTTCTGCTGACTTGAATTCTTTCTTCTCCTTTTCTCCTCTGCCTTTTGCACGCTTCACGTTCAACTTTTTGCTCACTTCAGATTTATGTCCATGTTGTAGCAAGTTTTCATTCACCTCGTGTCGCCACATCAATGTTTTGTTATTGTTGCAGCTTCACAGTGGCTGTCAGACTGACAGAATCCACAGGTGGCTTAGCTCTTTCAATGTAATGTGCACTGCAAATACGATTGTGCGTAGAGTATGTCTGTACTGTACATGTGTCTAGGCCTGTGTGTGCAGATCGTGCATGTGAATGTGCGTGCACCCATTCCTGTGTGTGTGTGTGTGTGTGTGTGTCTGTGTGTTTGCGTGCGTACATACGTGCGTGGTAAATGGTAAATGGTGCATTTATATAGCGCTTTACATAGATTGTGCATTACATTCACCCATTCATACACCGATTGCGGCAGAAGCCATGCAAGGTATACCAGCCAGCACATCGGGAGCAATTTGGGGTTCAGTGTCTTGCCCAAGGACACTTCGACATGTAGACAGGAGGAGCCGGGATTCGAACCGCCGACCTATGGATCATTGGACAACCTGCTCTACCTCCTGAGCCACAGTCGCCCGTGCGTGCGTGTGTGCATGCGTGCGTGCTTGCGTGCATACGTACATTGCACGTATACATCATAGACTGTAAAAAATATGGACAAAGCGTTCTCCGGGTCTAACATGGACGTAAAATGAAGCCTGTTATTCCTGCACTGTAAGTCGCCATCTTTCTAGATCCGTTTGGTACCAGCTGGCCATTGGCTGGCTCCGTTTTGGACCAGCTGGCCATTGGCTGCCCAGACAACGAGGCGGGACTTCCCCCCTTCTTCTCCGTTGGTTTTTATTTTGACTCGAGTGGGAGGGGAATCCCGATCATAGACTGTAACGGTAGCCACGCCCCTCAGAACATACGCGATGTTTTTTTTTCTTTATGGTCATTTTTTTAATTAATGGGACCATAATTTTCCAAAAAGAATATTATGACATTAGAAATGAGACTTTAAACTAGTGACTGGAAGAAGAAAGTATTCATGACCATGTTTATTAAGGTAATACAGTCTAGGTGAAGTTGGGCCAAAATACATGGGCCTCTATGGAGCTATGGGGCTTTTTGGGTCCAGTCCAGCGCCACAACAGGCCATTATTATGAACTACCGATTTCAAATGAGGCTTCACGAAATATCTGGCTGACTGCCCCCCTGGTATACATACACACTGTGTTTATATAATGTATACAAATGTACATGCAGATACAAAGTATAAATTGTATAGCATACAAATTGTCTTGTGTAGACAGACACACAGAACCAAACACCAAGCATCAATCTGTCTCCACATTAAACTGACTCCAGAGTGTAAATACTGCCTCTTAATGTCACCCTTGAAAAGACGAATGAAAAACTGGTGTCAGCCTCCTACTTCACTTTGACAAACACACAAAAGGCACACGTGCGCACATTCACTAATATACTACTTCAGTCTTTCTGCGGCTCTTTACAACTCTGCTCTCCTTAGTAAGAGCCAGTCATAAAACTGAACTCCCACTGAAGAGCCATTCTCCTCCGCCCTGCCTGAAACACCCCCTCCCGCTAGAATGAATTCTAGAATGGGCTTTCTACTTATGGCAAATTAGGGCTTTCTTTGGCTTTAAAGACTCTAGCGAAATGTGAAGGCCATGTGGCTGGTTTAATCATGATTCATGACTCATGCTTTTATTTTTTATTGTGTTCCTACCCATGGATTTTCTCCTACTTTGACATTACACTGACTCCTTCCAGCTGGCTTCAAGGCTGTGTTGGTGGAAGCACCGTCCGAAGGCTGCCCTGTCTCCTGTTATGTCTCGCCTGTGCCCATGTATTCAGATAAGGGAGAACAAAATGAAACCTCTATATCAGTGAAATAATAGAGGCTAACCTTGCACTGGCGACAATACAGTATGCACTGCATGCATAATTATGTGGATCTGCAAACACACATGCATACCCACACATATAGAATGTGTGCACACATGCACGTACGCATACGCACGCACGCACGCACGCACGCACGCACGCACGCACGCACGCGCACACACACACACACACACACACACACACACACACACACACACACACACACACACACACACACACACACACACAGTTTTCCTTTTATGAAACCTACAGTTCTTTGGTTTTATTAAGAATGACAGTTCTTTCCTGCCCAGTGAGTGAATAATGTTGGCTGACGAGGCAGCAGAGGCCGTGGGGAGCAGCAAGCTTTGCAGGGGAGAGCGGTCTAGTCTCTAATTTGAAGCAGACACATGAGGGAGGTCCATTTGTCTTTGTACAGTTGCAGTACAGTCTGGAAAAAAACATTGTTGAGTAACTTAAACTTCACATGTTGAGTGCAAATACTCTAGGAATACATGCAGGAAACATTTCTTGAAATTAAAGAATGCTGCAGCATTCTGTTTCACTTTGCGGATAATGTGATTTAATTCCTTGCTCTGCTGCTGTTTTCATTGTGTCTATGTGTGTGAATGTTCACATACAACTGTATGTATTATTCTTCAGCCATTCCATTATTAAAATGCTCATTGCAGAAAACATGTTGCTATCATCTACTTACCTTTACGTTATGTTTTTAGCATTGGAGAAACATATGAGAAAATGCATACCAACACGTGCACAATATATGTAGGAAAACAGAATGTTCACATAAAATGTGGGGTCTTTTCTATTTCCAAACAGTCATGAGACCATAACGAGAGGAGTTCTTTAGTCAGTCAGGTGTCAGTGCCTGACATTATGACGAGGTGATTTCAGGGTGCAGGGGA
>NC_139701.1:25681835-25781835 GCF_964188405.1 Protomyctophum parallelum | reverse complement strand
ACCTGGCATCGTATTAATGGAATATGGATGACATGGAGTGTAATGCCCAGTTCTATAGTTGTTTACTCAAAAGTAAACCAATGTTATGTGTTTACGTTATAATGTGTACAAACTCACAGTGAGTGAGGGCATTCTCATCATACATCAGCCAATCGATTTTCAAATCATCACATTCCATGCTACAAACACATGCTCAAACACACCTAAGGCACACACAAAGCTGTGCATAGGAGAATTTGTGTAACTTGTGGTTTTTCTGTCTTTTAACCAGTAGCCTACCACTGCACAAAATAAGTTTCTGAAAGTAAAAAATTAAGTAGGCCTATAGCTTACTTTGAAGTTGAAGTAGGCTCAAAAATAACTATTATGTATACAGACACTAGCTATTAATTCCCGCAGTATAGCTCATGTTAAATTGTCTCTCTGCAGGCTTCTGCAGACTTTCTAGAGCAGTGTTTCTCATCCTTTTCAGCCCCCCCCCCTCCCCCCCATAATATTTGACTCTTACAGTAGGCCTATATTATTTGACAATTTGACCACTGTTTCACGTGTTTTATAGCCTACTAGTAACTAGTGTGTACTGTGTGTGTTATTATTGTTTTATTTTTGCATTAAAAACATTCTGTGATTTATATGCCTTGGAATGTAGCTTGGAGCATTCAATTTCATTGGCCCTCACGCCGTTCAATCAGCATGAGTGGGAGGCGGGGCTAATAGTAGGAAGGGCGGGGCTAAGAGTGGGTGGCAGTGGCAGGTTCAATTTAGCTCTCTGCTCCTAGTCTCCTACTGAATTCTTCTCTGCTCCTGCTGAATTTGCACACATTCCTGAAAAGTACTGCTCTCATATGGTACAACTTTTAAATATTAATACATGAAATACATTAAGACAGGTTAAGGTTTGCTAGCTAACTAACTTAGCAAGGTGCTAATTTAATTTACCTATAGCTACTGTAGCTATCAAATGTTACCATAACAGTCTGCTATGTTGACTCTAGCTGTTCATCTTAAATGTGGAACTTCTCTTGCATGAATTTCAGTGTTTTAAAAATAAATTTCAAACTTAGCTAGCAAGCTAATCTCCTTATTTAGACCGCAGCCATCTTGCCAGCAAGGTGATACCTTCCCATAGAGAGCCCATTCAAACATCCAAACAGAAAAGTCCTCTCTAATTATATTAAACAACGTCAAAATCACCAACATTGCAGCTGTAGAGAAAGCTTGAATTATCCTCTTTCATTCTGTAAAGTTTTTGTTTAATAAGAATCCACCGTAGACATTTTATGAGCTACTTCCTGTCAATAACAATATTATTGTGTCCGGGTAGCTCAGTCGGTAGAGCCTTTTGGTGCAAGCCGCTTTGGCTTGGGTTCAGCAAGTTGTGCAGGAAGTACTGGGAGCTGATGGTAGGTGTGGCACTCCACCTCAGCAATCCATCTCCCAGAGGTCTAACGCATTGTAACGGGGACAGACAGTTACCGGCTGATGCAGACAATAAGCCACTCCCGACCTACTTCTGTGTTAAATTCTCAATCATGGGTTTTGAACACTATTTTGCCTAGCTGTCCTTCTGCATTTTGGTTCTAACCACACCACGTATTTTAAACATGTTTCTGTCTGTTTACTGATTATCCATCTTCAACCGCTTATCTGTAGTCTGGTCGTGGGGGCAACAGCCCCACCAGAGAGCTCCAGACTTCCCTCTGCAGAGCAACATTAGTAACTTCCTCCTGGGGGATCCCGAGGCGTTCCAAGGCCAGTGAGGGTAAAGGTTAGTGGGGCTACTGTTGTGAAAATGTATTATTTATTTAACTTGAACAGTATTGTCACATCACAGGTTTAAATGTGTGAAACAGTGGGTGAAATTATTGTTTGTACAAACTTCATCACATAGTTTTCAGTAAAGGAAGGGAGAATAGAGATAGAAGAGAAAGCAAGAAAACATGTCAGATATTCAAATATATATTCCTGATATGAGTGCTATGAGGCGGTTAAAATAGCAGTATAGATGCAGCGGATGAAGTAAATACAACCTAAAATACAATGTTGTGTCTGTTACATCATAACTGGAGACGAACCTACTGTAGTTGAAGAGCTGTGTGTGTGTGTGTGTGTGTGTGTGTGTGTGTGTGTGTGTGTGTGTGTGTGTGTGTGTGTGTGTGTGTGTGTGTGTGTGTGTGTGCGTGCGCGTGCATAGACTGGTGGACATTTATGTAAACATCTTCCGATGAACTGTATGAGTTCATTGTGCCAGGATCCACATGAGCTTTACCTTATCAAGTACTGTACATTAAGTTCAGATAGTGATGACAAAGTTAGGCATATAGTACATATTTTACATCGGAATGCCTGTCGCTGGAGCCATGTCGCACTGCATGTCATCATTTTGTTTTAAGACGTGACACCGATTCTACAAATGTCTTCAAAATCGTTATTTCTGAAAAAAACTGTGTTTCTCTAATGTTTTCATGTTTCATTCCCCAAAATTATATGTATTCGGTCGCAGAGCCTCATCTGAAAATATTTTGTTCAAGGGACCCCCCAGAAGCAAAGATTTGAGTTAAACATGTTCGCTTAAAAATATATATAGATATTCATGATTCTTCAGAAATAGCAGATCTATACAAAGCCAGGTCATGTTGGCATGTTGTACATGATCGCCATGATTGCTTCCATGTGTAAGAAGTATCACTGACTGTAGTGCATTGACAGCATCTGAATGGGGTGCAGTTTTTTGTGTGATGGCAGACTGGCTGTGGAATCAGATTACATTCACTGAACTACTGCTTATGTGGGCACATCCTAATGGTCAAAATATAGTAAAAAAACTATAACAAGCATAATCGGAATAACTGCTCACAAAAGTGAACTTACCTAGGCGGTGCGAAGGCCAGACCCATGAGGGCCATGACCCATTTTGAATCTACCAGAGGATGCTTCTTTGGAATACAGACATAATTCCTATTCTTCTATGATAATAATAATTGCGACCGCAGATCGCATCTACTAGGAAAATGTGCATTTCCCGTCAGTCAGTCAGTCCGTCTATCCGTCACCCACCCCATGCGTCCATATATGGTCATATCATGTGACCTCATCAGGGATGGAGATTCCTGATGTCATCAATATTAAGCCCATACATGGGAATGCTCATAAATGGAGATCCCTGATGTCATCAATATTGGCGAGCAACTCTTCATCTGACCTCAAACCTTAGATCTCCATATATGGAGCTGACCTGTTCTGATATTCCATATGTTGATCCTTCCCCATACATCCTTTCTCTTCGATGTCTCCCTTTCGACTGATACCTGTCCATTCAAACTCTAGACGGGCCTGCCCCAAAGTTAGCCACGCCCGGCAGCCGGCAAAAACTAGAGTTCTCAACAGGCCCGAAAATGAAGGCCTGTACACTCAAGACACTGCCTCCGCTGCCACCCTTAGATCTCCATATATGGAGCTGACCTGTTCTGACATTCCATAATGTTGATCTGACCTCATCAAACACTGTACACAAGCCATTTTAGCAGTTTTGGCAGTTATGTTTCGTTTAGGGCCGTGAGGATCCCTTCAGGAAATAAAGGTCAAGGTTCAAGGTCAAGGTTTCTTTATTTGTCACACCACAATATGTAGAGGGATGAAATTAAAGCTCACACTCATTCGTCAAAAGACGTTTGACCATTAGATCTCTCGATGACGGTTGATCATAAAAACTTTGTTGCAGCCTGGAGGCCTGTACAATTAATCTCAAACAGAACAGCAAATAACAACACAAATATGGGAATAAAATCATGTAACATCCATAGTGAGACACACATGTACACGTGCACACACAGGATTCTTAATAGGACTAGTTGTTAGATATCCCTAAATATTCAGCACAACACAGTAGAGTAAGTATACTACTACAACTATATTGTGCAAATTCTGGACAGTATATACAACTCTGAGACCAGACTAGGAAACAAGTGTACATAAAGTGAACACACACACACACACACACACACACACACACACACACACACACACACACACACACACACACACACACACACACACACATTGAACTTTGGAGCCAGCTATAGGGAAGGCAGTGGGGGTCTTTATAAAGACCAGCAGGTTGACTCATCATCTACTGATCCAGGAAGATGTGTGCTGCTCTGTACAGACTGACTGTTCTGGTTGTTGCTCTGGCTCTGTGCTGCAAGGCACACCACCTGAACATCCCAGAATGTGCTCCCACTATGCCGTTCTCTGAAATAGACAAGGTTAGTCTCGAATCTTTTGTATTATATATATATATATAGTATTATTGTCTCCACCAGGCCGAAGGCATGGAGAGAGAGTATGTTTTGCACTCCGTCCGTCCGTGTGTGCGTGCGTGTGTCCGTCCGTCCATCCGTCCTTCCTTCCGTCTGTCCGTCCGTTCCATGCCAAACTTTGCACACACACTCCCTGGATGCCAACAACAAACCTCTGCCCCAAATATTCCGGCCTGTTATAGCGCCACCATGAGGCCGATTTAGGCAAAACACATTTCTGTAGATTACTCGTACACATTTTATCCATACATCACACAATTCGGTACACACTATCTCCATAGTCATGTGATCAACACGGATCTGCATAATTTCCCATCTTCTATCCTGATTGGCTAAGATTGGCTTCCAAAGCTCACATGATTGGTCTGTTTCGAACAAAATGCCACAAATCACAAACACAGTGTGCAATTTCCATGAAATTATACACGCACATATCCACTAGGCAGAGGACGACATGCCACAATTTTCTTTTCCAAATCAGCCTCAGGGTGACGCTATAACAGGCCAATTCCTGCATTTACCTGCAGCGATCTGTATACAACTTATGTATGCACACTCCCTAGAGGCCATGGAAAAACATTTTCCCTGCATCCCTCCACATCTGCTGGTTATAGCACCACCATGAGTACCGATATCTGCTAAACACATTGTTTATGTTAGTCGCACAGATTTCATCCAAATCTCATGCAAATCGGTACATCAAGACGAGCCTGTTGGATTTCTCAGATTCTACACTGATTGGCTAAGATTGCTGTACAACGTTTTCAGGAGTGGCCCGTTTTGTACAAAATGCTGCACCTGTCCTGCTCATCCAGAATTCTATCCTCAGAGATGCTATCTGCTATCTGGCTCTTTCCTCAACAACATAAAGAAAACATGTTTATATTACTCCTAAACATTTTGCCAAACATCACACACACTCTCACTATCCTCCTGGTGGAAACCTGTGCCCAGAAGGGCACTTTTTCTAGTTATTAATATTATTATTATTTGGAGTTCTTTATTTACTCAGGGTAGTAGCTGAGCACACGAAGTGCTCATTTTCAGCAACGCTCTGCACATGGAAACACACAGACAGAGACAGATACTGTCACACTCCGTGCCTTGCCTGGGTAGCCTCCCTGACGTTTCCCCTCTGTTAGTCCCTGCATGTGTTCCGTTCCCTTTTTCCAACTTGCCGAGACTTGATTGTTGAACATTGGCACCCTTAATTGTGCCGATTCGCTGTGTACTTTATATGGACTACTGACATTTTGTGTTTGCTTTGAGATAGTATTGTTAGGTGCCCTACTTTTCTCCTTGGATTCCCTGTGTGAGATAGAGATACTGTATACATTTGTGAACTTTGGGCCGGGTCTATTGGGATTCATAATCACACGTCCTTGACATGCACACGTTTGAGAACCACTGAAATAATGAATGTGATCCCTCAGATCTACGGCCAGTATGTGCTGGTTGCAGCTTTTGCGGACTTCGAGGCGGGTGTGGCGATGGTCGGTAACATCTCCACCTCTCACCTGGACCTGTCCCGCACTGCAGATAACAGCCAGGTCGTGCACTGCGTTGAAACGAACAGAGACCTGTAAGTACAGTGTACAGTACAGTGGTTCGGGACCCATTTGTGGGCCGCCCACACAAATGTTTATCCTGTATGATCTCTCCAGATTGGATTGGGTTTCAGCTCATTATTTGACTAACAGACTGTGTGTGCGTGTGTGCGTTTGTCATGCAGAAATGGTGTATGTGTGACTCGCATCAGTGAGGCCTCAGTGGTGGACAGAGACGGCAGTGGCACAGCGCTCACTGTGCACATTGAAGAATTCGGTGAGTTCCACCGCACACCATATAAGATGGTGAGATGATGAGATTAGTGGTGGAAAGTAATTACATGTAATCAAGTAATGTACTACATTACTTGATTAAAGAAAGTACAGATTTTCATTTTTCTTAAAAATGGTATATTTCCAATTCCAAATATGATGTTTCCACCTGACAGACATGCATTGTACAGTCTATCAATACACATAAAATGCACAATGAATGTATTTAATGGATATATATCTATATCTTTACATACAAGTCTTCTCATTGAAATGGTTTGTTCGTTATTATTATCTCATTATTTTTAATGGTTGGCGTGTTTGTTTTCCGTACATCACTGTGTGCGTGTACATGTGTGTGTGTGTGTGTGTGTGTGTGTGTGTGTGTGTACACACGTGTGCGTGTGTGTGTGTGTGTGTACAGTGAGGGAACAGGATGGTGTACAGTCAAAGCATACTGCCACAGCTGACACAGTGTTCTACCAGAGCTGTCCCAACTGCCTGGTCAGACTCTACAGAGCAACCTTCTTTGGACAGGAGGCGAGCGCTCTCTTCTTCTACAGTCAGTACAAGCACTCACTCACGCACGCACTCGCTCATGCACGCACGCATGCGCACCTTATGAATGGAAAGCAAACTGTATGGAAACACACTCTGTATAAGAAAATTAAAAAAACACTATCGTCAGTCGTCACTTAGGCCTCTTTTAGACGGCGACCATCTCCATATAACACGCCAAAGTCCCGTTGCGTTCTCATTTTTTCTTACCCTTTACACGAGAACGCACACGTTATGATATGATGTGCTATTATGCTATACTGTCGCTAGGTGGCGATAACGGGCTGCCAAATAGACAGGTCACCCACGTACAAGAAGAAGAAACCTTCACGCAAGCCTGCGCAACACGGCTCTGGGCGCGCCACGGGATGGTATATATTTTATAATACATTAGGCTACATAAACGCTGCTGCCGCGGCTGCCGTCTATCACAAGGCTTTTTATTTACATCATGGTTTTACATTCAACATCGCTGATGAGCAGCACTTTGTAGGCGAGGAGGGAGGCTTGTTCAGGAACTCCATTATATCATAATGATATGGCTCTGCATCAATGTAATAAACATATGCGCTGTGAGCCAACATGAGCCATGATGTCATAAGTTTTGCGGATTCACCGTTTTGCCTGTTTATATGGAGACCATAGGAAACGGTGTTCTGAATGATTTCCACTCTGGAAGGCGGTTTCACTTCGATGCGTTTTCACCTCCTGAGAACACCGTTCTCGTCTAAATGACAGCGCTAAACGGTACTTTATTTTGCCGTTTTTTATGAACACCATCCTCGTGTAAATAGCACCTTAGTCAGACACACTACAGTATATACTCAAACACATTCTGTGTAGACAAATACACTATAATACTGTACCTTGATGGGTCTACTCTGAACATCCTCAGTATAGTCGCTGCTGAGCCTTTTTCCTCACGTGCGTGATGTGTGTCTCCCACTCGAGCTCCTCCTCCATGTGTACTCTGATGAACTTGAACTCGCTGATCCTGAACATTGCAGCTCCATCGATGGCCGCCTGCGCTCTCGTCTGTCTCCTGAGGTTCACGATGATGAATCAGCTCCTTGGTCTTGTTGGCGTTGACAATATAAATGTTGTATAGGGGTCCCTACTCCCTAGCACAAAATATTATCAGATGGAGGGTCAGTGAACATATTCATGTCAAGGGTCCTTGACATGAAACAGTTTGAGGACCATTGGTTTATACAGTCATTGTATAGACAGATGTTAAAATGTGTAATGTGTAAAGATAGATACACTGGGTGTGTTTGGATATGTGCACTGGGAGCGCACTCATGTATTAGCTTGTATTGCACAGAGTGCTCAGTGTGCTATATCCGAACGATAGACAGACATTATACACACATACTGTATAGACAAATACAATGGACATTCAGTCACTGCATAGTCATGACAGAATACAATGTGAGTGTTGCCTGGTACAATGACTGCTAGTTCTTAGCAACACACTCTCTGTGTGTGTGTGTGTGTGTGTGTGTGTGTGTCCTAACGCATGTTAGGAAAAGAAGGTAAACATCTGGAGTCTGACGCTGAGAGGTTGAAAGGTGCTCTAGCATACATGAAGAAACAAGCAGAATGTCTGAAGTTCATAGTGGATCGTTGCTACGTGTATGACGGGAGCTCTGGTATGTATTTCTTTTTTTAAACATAATTCTCCTCATTTAATTGCAACGATTACAAAGCGTACGTGTCACGATGCGCTGTGAGCTTATAGATCTGCCATTTTCACTATTAATCAATTAAAACTAGGAAAGCATCAGTGTAATTTTAGATTTTTGCGTTGACTTTCTCTGTAGCTGCACCTACACTTTGGAACGATCTTCCATTCCACATCAAGGCTAGACCCACCCTGGAGATTTTTAAATACAATTTGAAAACACCTTTTTAGTCTGGCTTTTAACACAGTGTGTTATTGTTTATTGTTGTTCACTGTTTTTGTTATTTTGTTTGCTTGGCCTGTTCTATTATTGCACTGTGGATAGACTACGGTCTACCTGTTTTCTGGAAAGCACTTTGGGTCAACTGCTGTTGTTTTTAAATGTGCTATATAAATAAAATTGACTTGACTTGACAAATTGGGTCTGCGACTCAAACAATGTGTCCGACCCAGTGTTTTTTGGGAATCACAGCTGTACCTGACAGTTTGCTTACTGTAAATCGCTCTGGATTAAGAGCGTCTGCTAAATGCCTAAATTGTAAGCTATCCTGTCTCCTCTCTCTCCTCTCTTACGTCACGCAGAGCTTTGCACAAAGAAGGTGTAGAAGGAGAAGCAACAAAGACGGATGCATGAAGAGGAGGTGCATGTTGTGACTGACGTACCGTACTGGAGATGCTGTGAGTTCGAGTGCCATTGTGCCACACAAACACAATGTCAAAATAAAAAGATGAAAAAAAGAACACCTTGATGTTCTATCATTGATCATACAGTAGTAACTTAATTTACAGAGTGAAATGCACATATGCATTTTGCATTAACATCTTATTACAAGGCAGTTCTTAAATCTATATGAGATAGAGAGTTCACCCCCAAAAAATATATGCTTATTTTCTATCATTGCACACCCCAAGAATCCTTGAATTCATGGAGATTCTTTTAGTTTTTGTCGCATTCCTGAGCCATTCATTTGGTGACCAGGTGGCTGGTCAGTAGGAGACTCAATGTTCATCAATTATTGTTCAGAGAATAAGTAACAAATCTCACTGAATCAAAGCTTCATGGGGTGTGTGATTGACAGAAAATATGTAATTTCTTAGGTGAACGTACTACTCCTTTAATATTCTAAATTGTGGTAGTGGAGTAGTATTGTAGTAGTATTGTATTGGAAGTATTACTAAGGTAAAATCTAAATACAATGAAAAACATACCAACTACTTCACCTAATGCAGCACAGAAAAGTTCGTACCTTCATAAATATATGTAGCTACAGTCCAGATAACAGTGAAGTGACAATTTAAGGTCTTTTTAAAACCTAAAAAAAGAGATTACTGCATCATACGTAATCAACAAACTATACTATAAAAACGGGTCAAAAATTGGCCAAATTACCAAATAATATAAGAAAGAGGCAAACATTGTGAAAATAGCCGTTATACAAGCTCACAATGCCTCGCAAATAAATGTAGCTAATGCCTCAACTCCTACAATTCCAAGTGCTTGTCAGGGTGGGGGGACCCCAGTTCAAATATGATCCTGGGGAGTCGTGGCCTCCCACTGTATGGAAACACACACTGGTCTCTGTGTTAGCACACTGCAACTTCTCTTGATAGGAATATTCTGTTTAATGTGGCTGTCGCACATTCATACAAACACCATCTCACCTCTTCAACACTATCCTTTAGTTTTTTACCAAACGCATACACATGAAATAAATGATGGTTAAATGAATACAAGGCAACGATAAAGCACAGACAATACATGAATCCACCCCAACACATAGCAAATAATAACAGTTCTACAATTAAACTATTTATCAGGAGATGATAGGTTATGATTGTCTCCACCAGGCTGGACGGCATAATGGCTGGATACTATGTTTTCGCTCCTGTCCGTCCATCAGTCATTCTGTGAGCAGCTAATCTCCAGCACTGTTGGACCGATTGGCGTGTATTTGCCATGAAACTTTGCACGCACTCTCACTATAGGCCTGTGTGCCCCAAATCTTTTCAAATTAGTCTCATGGTGGCGCTATAACAGGCCGCTTCACTCGCATTTTGGATATCTCGGACCTCTGCCAATATTATGTAGTGTAGCAATAATTCCATTCTCCTGATCACTTCAATACCTGATAAAGTTTAGCTATTTATCCCACATCACCAATAATATGTCGATACCCGTTAGTCCAACATATTCCCAAATCATTTCGAGTTGTATTTTGACCAATGCATTTTGTACAGTAAATCTTTTCCCCCACCTGTACGACTCCTCATGTTTCTTCGGGGGAACATTTTGATCTGAACTCGATTGAAAAACTATCTATTGTTTCTTTTCACCTGTATGACCCCTCATGTGTGTCTTGAGATGATAATTCCGACTGAAGCTCCGTTGGCAAAATGTACAAGTAAAGGGCTTTTCCCCTGTATGAATCATCATGTGTTTTTTCAGATCTCCCGAGTGACTAAAGCCTTTGTTACAAAATATACAAGCAAAGGGCTTTTCTCCCGTATGACTCCTTGCATGTCTTTTCAGATCGCCCATGTGACAAAAGCTTTTGTGACAAACTGTACAAGTAAAGGGCTTTTCACCAGTATGAATCCTCATATGGGATTTCAGATTACCTTTGTGTCCAAATCCTTTGCCACAAACTGTACAACTAAAGGGCCTTTCACCTGTCCACAGATTGTTGCTCAAAGACAATTGTTGGCCTTCCACATTTTGCGTCTCGTGAGATTTCAGAGTGTTTAAAGCTGACTGATCTTCCCTGGTGTCCTCACACTCATCACTGTATTCAGTGTCAGATTCAAAACAGCGTGAAGAGACAAACAGGTCATCACTAGTTGGTTGAGATGTTCCACAGTCCTCTACACCAGCTTGTGTTTTCATGTGTTCAGTTGAGGTGCTGGCTAGAGGCTCTGTATCTCTGTTTTCATCATCTTCATGTTTCATTGATATTAATGTCAACATTGACCCAGCAGCCTCCTCTGGTCTTTGAAGTAGCTCCTGCTGTTCCTCTTTAATCTGTGGTGGAGGTTCTGGATCCTCCTGGACCAGACTGCAGTTCCTCTCCTGCTCTTCAGATGAAACCTCTACATACAAGATAAAATAAGAGAGAACTATTCAATGTTTTCCTGTCTATAGTGTTTCAATTTTAGAGTTTTATATAACTAAAACAATGGTCCCGGAGTTTAGTTGCACTTTAACCTTTCAACATCAATTCTGTTCCAAATGTGATGGAACCGATTCCTGGTTCTTTAATGTTGGATCGGGTTCCTCCGATTCCAGATCCCAACACTAGTCCTTACCTGTGACATGACACACTGCTGCTCGGCCCTCCATCCCCACTGTTCCTGTCCCAGTGCTGTCCATGGCCTCTGCAGGATAGAAGGAGCTCTCCCCCTGGTAAGGTTTGGACCTAAAGGGGAAGTCTTCGTCTTTACTTTTGGAGCCTGTCGCCCAGCCCGGTCCCTTCTTCTTGGACTTGTTGTCAACCTTCACTCCCAGCAAAGAATGAACCTCTGTACAGAAAATGATTTGAAACCATTTTTGAAACACGGGTCAATAACAGTGTAGCTCATGAGCTCTGTCACATAATCCAATATTTATTGTATTGCATTTCTTTATTTTACAGGGACAATGCACAATAAGAGATAGTTAATTGTTTTCCAGTCGCTGTGTGGGCATCATCCGATAGAGGTGCACATAAATAGAGGAGCATAAATGGACGTTGATTATCTTTACCCATTAAAACCGGGAAAGCATCTGTGTTATCAAGATTTTAGTGTTGGCTATATACGAGCTTTGCGCTGTGAGATTGTACATCTGCGTTTTTAAACTACTTACTAGCCAACTGAAAATATTCTTCAAAAGTAGTAAAACCAGCAGATCAACTACAAGCTCAAAAGTGTCACTTCACGGCACATTGTGAGCTTGTGAGCTTGTAGATCTGTTAATGTTTTTAAATAAACTACTCCTCATTTAGCTGAGAACCAACTGGATCCAGAAATCAAGAAAAGGAGGTACTGAAGCCAAAGGACTTTGAGAACCACTGACCTAGGCCTCTCTATTGGTCATAGCTGAATGGTTAGAGGCTGCTTGGGATAATAATAATAATATAAAAAATATAATTTACACTTCACAAAAACAGAGACAGACATGAAGTATGAACTAAAGTACCATAAAGACAAATGCAATGTGGAAGATAGAAACTGAACAGAGAACTTTTTTTTTTTACATATCATAAAGCATTTACATTTTAAGCCTGATACTTCATCATACATAGCGATCTAACAAGCTCACAGTGTGTTGCGACTTGCGAGGTTCTGTGCCTTGTAGTATGACAAAACAGTCAATTAGCCAACAGACTAGAGAGTGAAGGGGGAGGGGCGGGGAGGTTGCCTGTTGAGCAATGGTTCCCAAACTGGGGGTTCCCACATTATTTTGGGGGTCCTCAGGTCCAGATAGTTAAATTCTCACTTGACAGCAAACAACAGCATACAAGTAAGTGTATACAGGGTAATTGCACATTTCTAAAGTTACCATTCAAGGACTTTTAAGACCTTAATAAAATAAACTAATAATAAGACCATGTCCTACATCAAAGTAAGTAACTAACTATACTATAAATCAATAAAGGCAGAAATATATATCTCTTTAATATATGGTAAAACTATTACCTAAGAAATAGGCAAAAACTGCAAAAAATAGCCAATCTACAAGCTCACCACACCATTTCGAGGCATTGGCATTGACAATATATATTTATCTGTAGAACCGAGTCAAACCACAACTCATACGAGTACTTGTCAGGGTGGGGGGGGGGGGGGGTCACTAGTTCAAATAATTCTTTTTTTGGGGGGTCCCCAAATTATTATTTTTGGGGGGTCCCTAGTTCATATAATTATTTTGGGGGGGGGTCCCCACCCAGTTCAAATGATTATTTTGGGGGGGTCCCCAGTTCAAATGATTATTTTGGGGGGTATGAAAAGGTGAATGAGAACCCTTGCTGTAGAGTGCAGAGAGGCTGATGCGCCGAGGCCTCTGAGAGGAGAGACAGAGTCTATACAGAGTGACGTCTCTACCGTCAATATGGTCCGTCTGTACAGGCCCAGACAGTATTAATTAAAGTTAGCTAATTACATTATTAACATTGCTGTCCCACATAAGTGCTACATTTGTGACAACACTGACAATCAATTCAAATGTGTGCAGTTTCTTGCAACCCTGCACTGAAATTCAGGCCCTGAAATCTATATTAAAACTTTAGGCTTTTTAGGCTTTAGTATCTGTCTGTGTCCCGTTCCCTGCTCTCCTCTCTCTCTCTCTCGCACTCGCGCACGCACGCGCGCACACACACACACACACACACACACACACACACACACACACACACACACACACACACACACACACACACACACACACACACACACACACACACACACACACACACACACACACACACACACACACACACACACACACACACACACACACAATTTTTTATTTTAAATAGAGGCAGATCATGATGATGATGATGATGATTTTTTTTTTTTTAAGATATTTTTTTTGCGGCTTACGCCTTTATTGATTTTTTAAGGGATAGAAAGTAGGCTGACAGGAAACGGGAGAGAGATGGGGGGATGACATGCGGTAAAGGCCGTGTCGGGTCCGGGAGTCGAACCCGCGGCACACCGCGACTGGATCACCAGTCCGGTGCCCAGACCGTTACGCTACGGCCTGGGCCTGATGATGATGATTTTGAGTGAAAATAGTCTGATTACAGACCAACGATCGGACTGAGTACCCCAATGTCCTTCACAACCACGCCCCCCTCTTGGTCTGTTGATGCAAAACCCTTGGTAGCCCGGTCCCCGAGACAAAGTAGTACTGAACCTGGGGTGACAGTAGCCCTGGTCCAAGGCTTACAGCGAGCCTCTCTCTGACGCCTTGTGGAAGTACCTTCCACAGCCCTCTGGTCATATTTCCACTCCCGTGCGCTGTTTTTCTAATACCAGCAAATAAACAAAACAACGTAACCACTCACCGAAACAAAGCCTGCTAGACCTTGGTAAAAGTCTATTCTCGAACCTGGGAAGCATCTCAGGTCCCCAGTTTCTCTAAAATGCACTTTGTGCCATTTTAATAACGCAATGTACCCTGAATTTAACGACGGTAACGCTATCCTACACTCGCGAACCGCCAGGATCACATTCCTGGCGGTTCGCGAGTGTAGGATAGCGTTACTCAGTTAAATTCAGGGTACATTGCGTTATTAAAATGGCACAAAGTGCATTTTAGAGAGAAACTGGGGACCTGAGACGCTTCCCAGGTTCGAGAATAGACAAGGCGTCAGAGAGAGGCTTGCTGTAAGCCTTGGACCAGGGCTAGGGTGACAGAGCCTGGTAGTCCCCAAGACAAAGCAGCACCGAACCTGGGATGGGTTACAGCCAGGGTCTTCTCAGGTTGCTGTTGGCCAGCCCCCTCCCTCTGCAACCCCCCTCCCTCACCCTCAAAACCTACCACTTCAGAGTAGACCTGCAGCATGCATTCCCCTACTTCAATTCAAGGGTGCAACAAGGTAGCAGTGAAAACGTGGAATGGAATTCCATTCATTCCGGCAATCTCTCAATAAACAAGCGGAATGGATTTGACAGCAGAGCACACCGACAGCATAGTGGGTCTGTGTGAAGACAGAATGCACTCCTTTTCGTTTGACACTGAAAACACGTTAAAGTGCGTGAGCGTGCACGGTCTACGTCAAGCACGTTTAAATGGTTTAAACAGTTTTTAAGTCAACCAGTGTAGTGATATTCTACCAACCTGCTCTGTGTACATCGATTTGATCCTCGTAGTCTGTTAAAATCCTTTCAACGACCACAAATATCTCTTCAGCGGCTGCAGAGAGCCGCTCGTTGACAAAGGACTTCAGTGATTGTAGTAAAGCCATGATTAGAACCGGGTTCAGAAATGGAACTAATACAAAGCTAACGTTAGCTCTCGCCGTTCGCGGGCTGCTAACCAAAGTGCTAACAACAATATAATTAATTAACTTCCGGGTCGCGCATGGCTTGTCAAAGTGCAGTATCAGAGTGTTATCTGGTGTTGATGTGATTCTTTGCTACCGCCTGCTGGAGAAAGAGGGTACAGCACCATTTTTGCCTTTTTGTTTTGTTTTGTTTCTTGTATATCTGCTTTTTTTGAATAGCCAACATAGGAATGGATAAAGTGGTTAAAATGATTGTGATGCTATACTACTTTTGCTGGAGTACCACTGATCTATCATCTACTGATCTCCCTTGAGAACCACTGATCTACAGTCCACAATTGTACATAAACAACGAAGTAGGCTACTTACTTATGACATGACATATGATATCTTACAAAATGTGAATACTTTTTCCACCACGGAAGGCAGCAGGCATACAGGTGCATATTATGGTACCCTATGTGCATACCACGGGCTATTTGCGCTGTCCATGGTGCTGAAGTCTCTCCTCACAGACCTCGGCTCCTAAAACTCACCAAGGTTCAGGACGTAATGATTAACTAATGCTTAACTAATAGCCTACATTAGTTAAGCATCATAATTCATCACCAAAGTGTCAGCAAACTAGTAAACCCACATTATTATTTGTTTTAAATATATATAAAACTAAACTATAATTTGAAACAATATAAGAAACAACCAAACAATAATAACTAAATATGCAAAAACTATCAACCCCTTGGTTCTGTAAATACATTAATGTACGAGTTCAATCTGGCTTCAGAACATCCCACTCCACTGACACATGCCTTCTCTATTTGAGCGACCACATCAAACATGAGGTGGATGCTGGCAAATACTGCGGCATGGTCATGCTGGACCTCAAAGGCTTTTGACACTGTGAACCACTCCATAGTCCATACTGGTTAACAAGCTAAAAGCAATTGGTTTCGATAGCACATTAGTGAGCTGGATGCAATCCTACCTGGAGGGGAGAGAACAGATGGTGGAGGTGAATGGAACACTGTCCCCCCCCCCCCCCCCTCCCAGTGAGCTGTGGTGTTCCACAAGGAAGCATACTAGGGGCTTTACTGTTCCTAATATATGTAAACGACATGACATCAGCTTGTGACTGCAACTTGTTCCTGTTTGCAGATGACTCGGCTGTTTGTTCCTCAGACAGGAACAAACTGCAGGTTGAAAAGGCCCTCAGCTCTGAACTCGGTAGAATCTGCACCTGGCTCGCTGATAACAAACTATCTTTACACCTGGGAAAAACTGAATCCATTCTCTTTGGATCTAATAGTAATCTGGGATCTCCTCACTGGTCAACAAAAACACCTTGAAGACCTTAACAGGAGCCCTCATACAAGGTTTCTTTGACTATGCATGCACCTCCTGGTACCACAGCACCTCAAAGGCCCTTAAAACTAGGCTCCAGACTTCCCAAAACAAACTGGTCAGGCTCCTACTTGGCTTCACCCCCCGAAACCACCTCACTCCTGCCCACTTTGACAGGCTGGAATGGCTTAGGGTCGACGACAGAGTACAGCATCTTGCAATGGGTCTGGTCCACAAGATTCGATACACCACCAAGATACCCATGTACCTGTCTAGATACTTCCTTAATGTTAACGAAGTCCACACCCACAACACCAGAGGGAGTGCAACAAACCATGTACAACCCAGATTCGGCACAGACAAGGGACTAAATTATTTTCGCTCCTATGCCACCAAAATGTGGAACGCCCTACCAACATATAAGACATGCAAATCCGCCCAGGCCGTAGCGTAACGGTCTGGGCACCGGACTGGTGATCCAGTCGCGGTGTGCCGCGGGTTCGACTCCCGAACCCGACACGGCCTTTACCGCATGTCATCCCCCCATCTCTCTCCCGTTTCCTGTCAGCCTACTATCTGTCCCTTAAAAAATCAATAAAAGGCGTAAGCCGCAAAAAAATATCTTAAAAAAAAAAAAAAAAGACATGCAAATCCCTTGACTCTTTCAAAACCGCTCTAAAAGGGCACCTACGGACGGCTGCAATTCGAAACTGGCCCCGTAAAATCTGAATCCCCCCACCGCCCACCCCAAAGTTGGAAGTACCCTCACTAAAAACGCCGGGACAACAAGCCTTCTGGCTCCAAAACTGTGGAATGCACTTCCCATTGCAGTCAGAACTGCAGCATCACTCCCAATCTTCCGCCGTAGTCTGAAAACCCACCTTTTCAGACTCCATCATGGCCCATAGCACTTACCCCACCCCCTTAGATAGCATTTCTGTAGACTTAGATAGCATTTGATACAGACTTATATGTTATGTAGACAGCACTATAATTGCATTGTATGTAGTCATAGCACGTCATAGTACATATGTATAGCATAGTATAGATGTATAGTTTATATGTATAGCTTCATTATATAGATATTCCACTGTTACTTTCTTAGCTTACGCATGTTTCTTGATAAATGTTTTTATGTGATGTATTCCCATGCTTTTTTGTTCTTGCTTAATGTAAGTCGCTCTGGATTAAGAGCGTCTGCTAAATGCCTAAATTGTAAATTGTAAATTGCCTATGTCTCTAGATGTTTTGATGAATTGAACAAGGTGGACCCTATAAGGAAAGGTATGTTTACCCAGGGTAACTGGACTAAGCTCAACAACAAGTGTGATGCTTAATTGGGTCGTCCACTCACAGTTAAGAGTCTCTGTATTGAGTTTGTGCTTGAAATGTACTGTAATTCTGCAAACTGTTAATACATATTTCAATCAATCAATCAATCAATCAATCAATCAATCTGTAGCCTACTTTGGCTTTTGCTTTCACTCCAACATGGCGGCAGACAGCGCTGCCTCAACGCAACTCATAACCGCCATCTGGTGGTGATGTAAAAAATTGTCGTCCCTTGGGTTTCCAAGCTCTTTGAACAGGATCCGTTCTTTTGCTATTTTTTGTTTTTACTATTTTGACCCGGACGTTAATTCATTTAGCCTATTACATTGTTGTTGTTGAGCACGGAACACAGGCAGCTAACGTCAGCTTTGAATGTGTTCCAGGACCTTCTGAATCCCATTCACTCTACTAATCATGTCATTGTCTTTACTACAAACACTGAAGTCCTTCGTCAACGATCGACTCTCTGCAGCCGCTGAAGAGATATTTGAGGTGGTTGAAAGAATTATAACAGAATACGAGGACCAGTATGAAGATCTGGTTGTAAAACAACACGTCAGACTACAAGAAACAGGTTGGAACGCGTGCTATTTTTTAGGGAGCGTTATATGTACCCCAGGTTCTATGTTTACAAAACATGTGTAGCCTACAAAACACTGAAGTCTTTAAATCAGAAACCTAACGCTAACCCTAAACCCTAAGGTAAGTGGGGAACATAGAACCCATGGGGAACATAGAACCTGGGGAACATAGGGATGACCCCATTATTTATCCACCCTAAACCAACTAACTAACCAACTACTAATCCCCCCCCCCCCCCCCCCTGCACCACCACCTGGCTCGCTGATGACATTGATTGATTGATTGATTGAAATAATTTGTAGAATTTGTAGAATTTACAGTACATTTTAAGCACAAACTCAATACAAAGACTGTTAACTGTGAGTGGACGACCCAATTAAGCATTACACTTGTTTACAACAGGGTCCACATTGTTCAATTCATCAAAACATTTAGAGACATACAAATAGACAAACTATCTTTACACCTGTGTTACATTCCCCTTGTATGTCTAGGGGTATAAGAAGAGGATGCAACACAGCTGGCATAAGAGTTGTTGTTTACTCAACGTTGGAATGATAAAGGTATAGATATAAACAATAGTGATTACAAATTCACTCCAAAACAAAGACAGGCTGTATGGGGCAACTAATAAAACAATCAAAACTATCTAGCCCTATGCTAAAGTCACACAACACTCTGACCTAACTCTAACCAATAAAAAGGAAAAGAGGGGTTACACAAGTTCAACACTATCTAAGCTGCCTACACTAACTACTGCCTAACAAAGAGTTACAACAAGTACGCTCCCATACGCCATATTTTAAATTATATTATATAATCTATATCTCTACATATAGGTATATAATTATAATCAGTTGAATCTTTAGCACAATGTCACAATGTCACAGAAACCTAGTCAGCTCAGGGGCTCCACACAGATATAGCCCCTGGCCTACGGAATCACACAGCTTCATGATGTTGAGCTTTCCCTAGCTCCTCTGGACAGCGTGCTCTCAGTATGGGGAAACTGAGAGACACTGCCAATGATTGCATGTCACAGGTGCTGCTAAGTAGTCTTCCCAGGTCCGTCCTCCGAGCACGGATTGGCTCCTGGTGACGAGGGGGTGGGCAGACAGGTTGATGGGTCTCCGCCTCCACGCACCACAGCAGATCAGACCTGTGACTGAAAGTACTGATCAGCACTCTGTATAATGTAACCTATTCATGATATATTATAATTATATATACATATATATAAGCATAACGACGTTATCATATAATATATATATATAAATACAATCATCAGGTTATCATCTCATAACTATATATAATCCCTGATTATGTAACACCCCCACACCCAAAATCAAACACAGTTTGAACAACATTTTCGTTCTGGGCACAACCCTCCCAAACGCATAAAATACAGAGTACACCAGAATTACCTTGGTTTACATTTCTTTCTTGAGGTAGCCTCAACCACACTCTCAGAGTTAGCCGCAACTATACCCTAGTGAGGAGCACGCCTATCAAGACGCCCCCCCTGCACTCTATACAACACTCAGAGTTAGTCGCAACTATACTCTAGTGAGGAGCACGCCTATCAAGACACCCCCTGCACTCTGTACAACACTCAGAGTTAGCCGCAACTATACTCTAGTGAGGAGCACGCCTATCAAGACACCCCCTGCACTCTATAGTGAAGTTCTACGTAATAGTCAACCCTGAACAGAAAGCGTGGCCATCACCTGTGCTTTCCCCAGCAGCTTACACTGGAACAAAATCAGCCTTGTTCAGACCTAGTAATACTACTGACTACTATGTTTCAAGCCACACAACCTCTTTCCATGCGCAACAGAAAGGATAATCTATGAATTGATTGCACACACAATCACTGAATTGTGTATTTGATGTCCCACCCAGGGGCAACAAATATACAAATATCCCATCACTGACTTTGTCAAATACATGACACCTGAACGTACCGAGTGGATCAAAAAAAGGAACATGTTTCACATGTCTCCTGTCATGAGAGAAAACACCACATTTAATTTGTCTGTAAGCTTGTTAAACCCTGCCACCTTCCCTCAACCCCTCAGCAACTAGTACAAGGGAAGCGAATTAAGAGGAGCGAGATACAGAACCAGGGCAGTACATATAGCCCAAGACAAAATCACTGATTATTAACCCTTTCACACCTTAAAGTACGAACCCACCTCGGACTCACGAACAATGGGAACTAACCCAAAGTACCGTGGCATTTCAAAATTAGCGCGATACCAGCACAACTAAACAGAGAGCGACAGTAACTATATTACTCGATTTTCTGCACCCTCATTTAGCATACAAGCTCCTCACGGGTTAGGCCAATCTTCCCGTGGCAGCAACACATTCAACACAAACGCTGACACAGTTGAATTTCAAGTTTTCAACCTTACCTTCTGCAGCATAGGGACAGAGGCACTCCTTGAGTGGTGGGCTTAGAGCAGGAGCACCGTGCTCCGGACCAACATTTCTCTTCCGTGGCTGCATCTTCAGACTGGGGGAGCGGTGATTATGCCGATAGGAGGCACCCCGTCAGACAGGTTCCACCTCCCGGAGACGATGGATGCTCCCAAGCCCCCAGGGTGATGACTAGGCCCCCCCCAGTCACTCTCAGCAGGCCAGCACGGCTCCGGGGACCCGACCCCCAGAACCAAATCTGTACTGGCCCGCTCCTTTCCACAGGACGCCACATTTGCCACGTAGGCTAGAACCAACAGCTCTGCCACCACTCTTGTCTATACCGCCTCTCAACAGCCCCGCCGCAGAGATTCTAAGAAATTTGGAAATCTAACAACTTTTAGTTTGTCCAATTAACCTAGCTACTACACAAGCAAAACTTCAAGGTGCAAAGAATACGAGCAACATACCTACCACCACGACTCCAGCCGATCACAGACAGGACAGAGGAAAAGAAGCCACCACGAACGCATCGAGTTGCCATCTTCACCACCTTATCACCGCTAATAAACCAACAACTCCAGCCAGCACTTTCCCAAACCGGTAACCTTCTGTGCCTTAGGACGAGCCGCCAACTGTTCGGACGGGCCCCCAATTGTTACATTCCCCTTGTATGTCTAGGGGTATAAGAAGAGGATGCAACACAGCTGGCATAAGAGTTGTTGTTTACTCAACGTTGGAATGATAAAGGTATAGATATAAACAATAGTGATTACAAATTCACTCCAAAACGAAGACAGGCTGTATGGGGCAACTAATAAAACAATCAAAACTATCTAGCCCTATGCTAAAGTCACACAACACTCTGACCTAACTCTAACCAATAAAAAGGAAAAGAGGGGTTACACAAGTTCAACACTATCTAAGCTGCCTACACTAACTACTGCCTAACAAAGAGTTACAACAAGTACGCTCCCATACGCCATATTTTAAATTATATTATATAATCTATATCTCTACATATAGGTATATAATTATAATCAGTTGAATCTTTAGCACAATGTCACAATGTCACAGAAACCTAGTCAGCTCAGGGGCTCCACACAGATATAGCCCCTGGCCTACGGAATCACACAGCTTCATGATGTTGAGCTTTCCCTAGCTCCTCTGGACAGCGTGCTCTCAGTATGGGGAAACTGAGAGACACTGCCAATGATTGCATGTCACAGGTGCTGCTAAGTAGTCTTCCCAGGTCCGTCCTCCGAGCACGGATTGGCTCCTGGTGACGAGGGGGTGGGCAGACAGGTTGATGGGTCTCCGCCTCCACGCACCACAGCAGATCAGACCTGTGACTGAAAGTACTGATCAGCACTCTGTATAATGTAACCTATTCATGATATATTATAATTATATATACATATATATAAGCATAACCACGTTATCATATAATATATATATATAAATACAATCATCAGGTTATCATCTCATAACTATATATAATCCCCGATTATGTAACAACCTGGGAAAAACTGAATCCATTCTCCATCAAATTATAGTAATCTCAGCAAGGCAGATGGCTTAGAGTGGGTGACAATATTTTCACACGAAAATGGCCACCAACGTAATCAAAAAAGTCAACCAAAGAACAATATTCCTTTACAGGATCTCGTCAACAAAAACACCTTGAAGACCCTAACAGGAGCCCTCGTACAAGGTTTCTTCGACTATGCATGCACCTCAAAGGCCCTTAAAACAAGGCTCCAGACTTCCCAAAACAAACTGGTCAGGCTCCCACTTGGCCTCACCCGCTGAACCCACCTCACCCCTGCCCACTTTGACAGGCTGGAATGGCTTAGGGTCGACGACAGAGTACAGCATCTTGCAATGGGTCTGGTCCACAAGATTTGATACACCACCAAGATAGCCTACCCATGTACCTGTCTAAATTCGTCCTTAATGTTAACGAAGTCCACACCCACAACACCAGAAGGAGTGCAACAAACCATGTGCAACTCAGATTCGGCACAAACAAGGGACTAAATTATTTTCGCTCCTATGCCACCAAAATGTGGAACACCCTACCATCATTAAGACATGCAAATCCCTTGACTCCTTCAAAACCACTCTCAATGGGCACCTACGTATGGTATGGCTGCATTTCGAAACTGGCCCCCGTAAAATCTGAATCCCCCCCACCCCTTTTACCCCTCACTGTATATGTTTCTTTTCCCTTTTTACCTCCTCTATGATGAATTCCTGTTATGTTCTTTGGCTATTCAAGTGTCTATTTGTACATCTCTAAATGTTTTGATGAACTGAACAAGGTGGTAACTCTTAATGCTTTGTTTATTGGGTCGTCCACTCACAGTTTACAGTCTTCATATTGAGTTGTGCTTGAAATGTACTGTAATTCTGCAAACTGTTAATAAATATTTCAATCAATCAAAAAAACATAGCCTATTAAAGGAGCAGTCACTTTATATTATCTAAGATTGGGTCTGTAATGCGTTATAACAACTTTTATAATGCATTATAATGCACTTATAACTAAGGCATTATAACAATTGTTATAAATGTTTATAATTATGCATAACAACTTATAACTATGTTTATTAAGTATTATAGTTTATAATAATATAATTTCTAAGTGCATTATAACTCAGTGGAACACTTTATAACTACCAGGTAACCCTTTAGGCCTACTTAAAAGTCGAGTCGATAATGCATTATAACCACATGTATAATGTGGTTATAAGATCATTATAAATGCATTAGGCCTATATTATAATGCATTATAGACCCAACCTTTAAGTTAACTTTTACAGTTTTCTTAACACCATATGGTCCTGATTGTAATCAGAATTTTATGTATTTATAGTTTAAGTTGTGTATTCTTCCTCTTGTCTCAACACCATTGGAAATAAGTAGGGCCGGGACTAATTGCGATTAATTTAGATTAATTAACTACAGAAAGATTAATCTCGATTAACTACAGATAAATTAATCGCACCTTTTTTTTCCACCGCGGAACGTTTCTCACTGGGCGCTTTTCTATAGTACTGAAAATTGGAAATAAGAAAAAGTCACCCCATTTTGTGTTGCCTAGAACTGGAGGTCTGACAAAAAACAGTAACAATATGAAGTAAGTACAGCTTTGTGATGTCACTGAGATGTACTTGTTACTGTTACTAAAAGAAATTCAGACCTCCAGTTCTAGGCAACACAGAATGGGGTGACTTTTTATTATTATTTCCACAACAGGTATATTAATGACAGTAAAATGTTGAAAATGAGTGGTATCCTGTAGTCACTATTCGTTGATTCACTGGGATACAAAAAAACATTTAAAAAAAAGTTTCTCACTGTTCTCGGGTTGAATATTGATATGCGATTAAAATGCGATTAATCTAGATTAATTAATCGCAAAGCCTCTGATTAATTAGATTTTTTTTTTTTATCGAGTCCCAGCTCTAGAAATAAGCCTTCTGGCTTTTATATGTCATCCTTTGACCAAAGATGTGTGTGCAATCATTTGTTTTGTGCTTATCATTGCTTTCAGGCAGAAACATTCAAACGTTTTATGTGTTTGTTTTTTCGTAAATTAACGTCCTACTCCTACGTGATCATACTATCACAAAAGTAGCAGATCCGCAAGCTCATGCCGTCTTTTGAGCTAGAGGATTTGCTGCTTTTGCTATTTTGAATCCTGATAGTTGTGATAGTATGATCAAGTAGGACATTAATTTACGATTTGGTCAAAAGGATGACATATAAAAGCCAGAACATAATGAGGTTTCCACTTTCCACCCGACAGACGATATGCTTGTTGGCAATAAAACAAATCTATCTATGTCTATTGGGTCTGTCTCAGTCAGAGGAGAGCCGTGAACAGTTCAGAAAGCCAGCTCTAATAATGCAAGAGCTATGTCTTCTGTTTCTATGCTCATGCCTTAATAACAAATTACACCCTTCCCGTGTGAAGTGAGGGGCGCTCTTATCATTATACATCACAGAGACGAAGAGTTCTTATAATTGTCATGGGGGCCCAGCTCACCCCCCACTCAAAAATAAAATAAATGATTAAACTCTTGTTTGAAATTACCAAACCTGCATGCCTACCGATGATGATAGCTTATAATGAGCATTAGTGAGGACCAATTATTAATTGAAGATAGGTGGGTGAAGTGGTCCTTGAAGTGTCTGATCCATTCGAAAAATGCCACAAAATATGAAAAGAAAAATGGGCTTCTCAGTTATTTGATTAACAGTTTGACTGCGGATCACTATTGATAAAGAGATCTTTCCCTGCGGATCATGACATTCCCGTCTTTTGTTTTAATTTGCCGTTTTTAATACGTTTTAAGACCTTAAAACGTGATGGGTTTCCATCGGACAGAGTGGGATAGGTGACGCGTTTGGATCATAGACTGTAAAAAATATGGACAAAGCGTTCGCCGGGTCTAACATGAACGTAAAATGAAGCCTGTAATAATATGGATGTAAGTCGCCATCTTTCTAGATCCGTTTGGTACCAGCTGGCCATTGGCTGGCTCCGTTTTGGACCAGCTGGCCATTGGCTGCCCAGACAACGAGGCGGGACTTCCCCCCTTCTTCTCCGTTGGTTTTTATTTTGACTCGAGTGGGAGGGGAATCCCGATCATAGACTGTAACGGTAGCCACGCCCCTCAGAACATACACAATGTTTTTTTTTCTTTATGGTCATTTTTTTAATTAATGGGACCATAATTTTCCAAAAAGAATATTATGACATTAGAAATGAGACTTTAAACTAGTGACTGGAAGAAGAAAGTATTCATGACCATTGTTTATTAAGGTAATACAGTCTAGGTGAAGTTGGGCCAAAATACATGGGCCTTTTTGGGTCCAGTCCAGCGCCACAACAGGCCATTATTATGAACTACCGATTTCAAATGAGGCTTCACGAAATATCTGGCTGACTGCCCCCCTGGTTTGGATGAAGTCACAGGAAATTGCGGAAAAAGATCAGTCGCACTGGCTTGCTAAGGCTTCTGGGAAATTGAGGCCCAATGCATTCCTATTGCAATGGCGGCGCGGGAGCGTTCCTCCTTCGCTCTTTGCTGTTGATCGGCACTTTGGATTATTTTTCAACATGACGACAAACGATCACACCATTTTAAGGCGGATTTTTATGAAACGGATCATAGACTGTAACGGTAGCCACGCCCCTCAGAACATACGCGACTTTATGGTCATTCTTTAATAAATGGGACCATCATTTTCCAAAAAGAATATTATGACATGAGAAATGAGATTTTAAACTAGTGACTGGAAGCAGAAAGTATTCATGACCATGTTTATTAAGGTAATACAGTCTAGGTGAAGTTGGGCCCAAATACATGGACCTCTATGGAGATATGGGTTTTTTTTTGGCCCAATGACAGCGCCACAACAGGCCATTATATGAACTTTCAGGAAGTGCCGATTTCCTTAGTGGCTTCACAAAATATCTGTCTGACTGCCCCCCTGATCTGGACATAGACCAGACTAAAGCCAGACCGATGCCATGTGTAAAACAAGCGTGCGTGCGTGCCTGCATGACAAACACACTCTCTCTGACAGGCTGACATTGAGGGAACACCAACAAGCACAGAACAATTTTGACACTTATATGGCCCAATCAATCAACTCAGTGCACATCTCTTTTGACGTTCAATGGGATCAATTAAGAGCTCTGGCTGAGCTCCCCTCTCCCCTCACAGAAAACCTGTCCCTGCAAGGGATGAATGTCAACATAAACAGTATAAATGTCAACATAAACAGTGGAACAAAACCAAAATAAAAACCAAAAAAAATAAATATATATACCGTAATTTCCGGACTATAAAGCGCACCTGAATATAAGCCGCACCAGCTAAATTTAGGGGGGGAAACAAATTTGTACATATACAAGCCGCACTGGACTATAAACCGCAGGTGGCCATAGAGATAGATTTAGAAGGTCCCCTAGTGGCCGTTAGCTGTAAAAATCCATAGATTAGCCGCACCGTTGTATAGGCCGCAGGGTTCAAAGCATGGGAAAAAAGTAGCGGCTTATAGTCCGAAATTACGGTATATATATTATTATTATTATTTATTTATTTTGGTTTTGTTCCACTGTTTATGTTGACATTTATACTGTTTATGTTGACATTCATCCCTTGCAGGGACAGGTTTTCTGTGAGGGGAGGGGGGAGCTCAGCCAGAGCTCTTAATTGATCCCATTGAACATCAAAGGAGATGTGCACTGAGTTGATTGATTGGGCCATATAAGTGTCAAAATTGTTCTGTGCCTATATATATATATAGGCTAAATGTTACCTAGTATCCCTTCAACACCAGTCACATTGTATGAATTATCTGAACCTCTAGTCTAAAGCTTGAAAACTAGAAGGGGAATATATTTAATTGATCTCTTATTTCATCTTTTGTCTAGAGCTTCTGCACCCCTCTGTGTGTAAAGAGGAGGTTTCCCCTGAAGTGCAGGAGAGGAATCCTAGTCTGGTCCAGGAGGAACCATTTCATCCACAGATTAAAGATGAACAGCAGGAGCTACTACTACAAAGACCAGAGGAGGCTGCTGGGTCAACGTTGACATTACTAGCAGTGAAACATGAAGATGATGATGATGATGAAAACAGAGAGACAGAGCCTCTGATCAACACCTCAACTGAACACATGAAAACACAATCCGATGTAGAGAAATTTGGACAATGCCAAACAACTACTGATGACCAGTTCCTCTCCTCGCTGTGTTTTGAAGCTGACACTGAAGACTGTGATGAATGGGAGAATACCAGGGAAGCTCAGTCAGGTTTCAACACACTGGAATCACACAAGACACAAAATGTAGAAGGACAAAGATTGTCTTTCAGCAACAAGCCGTCCCAGGACCTGAAAACAAAACAAACTCCATCCATGAGGATTCATTCAGGGAATATAAGCTTTACAGCCAGTTACATGGCTGATCAGAAAAAACACATCAGGACATGTAAAGCGAGAAAGCCCTGTACTTGTGCAGTTTGTGGGAAAGTATTTGGTCAAATGGGTGATCTGAAACGTCACATGAGGATTCATACAGGGGAAAAACCCTTTACTTGTCCAGTATGTGAAAAAAGCTTCAATCGAGATGTTACTCTGAAGAGGCACATGAGGACTCATACTGCGGAAAAACCCTTTATGTGTATAGTTTGTGAACAAAGATTCAGTCTAAATCACCATCTGAAGAGGCACATGCGGACTCATACAGGAGAAACGCCCTTTATGTGTACATTTTGTGTCAAAGGTTTTGGTCAAATGGGTGATCTGACGAGACACATGAGGATTCATACAGGGGATAAACCCTTTACTTGTCCAAATTGTGAACAGAGCTTCAATCGAAATGTCACTCTGCAGAGGCACATGAGAATTCATACAGGTGAACAACCTAATAAAACTTGAGTTTGTGCCAATTTTGCAGAGAAATATTTTAATAGTGTATATTATTTTTCAAAGAACTCGAAGCAATCTGACTTGACACATAATATCTTATAAAGACCATGTATATGTATATATATATATATATATATATATATATATATATATATATATATATATATATATATATAATGAATTTCCATGTTATTAACATTAATTACTATTATTTGAAATTCCTTTGCATGTCTGCAGAGTTGGAAGACCCCAGAGAGAACCCCCTAAACCCCCCACCTGACGTCTCCACCTGGGCAGGAGGGTTCCCACGGTTTCCGGTGTTACACGGTGTGCGGGCATACACCGATTACATTACTTGCCCACCGATAACATTTTAACAGTTTTGATTGATTACATTTTATTTTTCTTTTCATTAATAAAACCCATTTAATTGAATTCATTATGGTGTGGCAACAACGTTTCTGTGACATACTAAACGTGTTCAATCAATACAGTTAATACGGATGATAAAATCATAAACTGGAAATGTCTGCTCCGCTACAGAGCCTGTCTGCACTTCTGTTTGTATACATCCATATTCTAAAGCAGCAGAGTCTCAGACATGGTACATTTGTCATTTACTTGAATTGACGGTATAGTACATTTATTTAGTATACTTTGAGTCTTTTTAATGTCCACTACATTTCAAAAACATTGTAAATATACAGTAGCCAACAATCAACATGCTCACAATTTGACATGCGATCTTGTAGAAAACGTTAATTTACTTAATTAAAGCAGACTAGTAGATGGCGGTATAAAGAAAAGAGTAGACAACACACACAGTGAAGTGTAGTAGGCTATGCCAATGCACATCCGATATTACCGGTAAAAAACGGTTTGTCATTCTTTTCCTGAATTGGTGGGGAAATCACCTCACCGTGGCAACCATACCCTACCCTGAGGATGACAGCTTGGGGGCGGAGAAAATAAACAACTACAGTCCTCCCCTGCTAAGAACCAAGACCGAAACCACCACCATTGAACTGCAGGGGACAATGGTAAAACAGACATAAAATATGAAAAAACGCTCGCAATAATCGTATTGCAGAGATTTTAGTTAATCATGAATTTTTCCTCTGTCATACACTAGGATGAATTATACTTTTTGTTGAGCTGCAAATTAAGTACCACTTAAACCCTCTATACGTGATACAACTGACCTTTATAGAGCTCATTTGGCTCTACACAAATCAATTCACCAAACATCTACAAGATCACAACGCGCGTTGTGAGCTTGTAGATCGTCTATTTTTGGAGAACGTTCTCCCCCAGAATAGGGCATTTTAAGTTTTAACCATATTGTGATTATCATGAATATCACAATTTAATTTATTGCGTCCATGGAGGTTCCTTATATATACTTTTGCCACAATAATCATAACATGTATTTTTCATATCGTCCCATCCCTATTTCTAATTATTAGTAGACGGGTGCAATACTGGCTCAGATGCATTTTCGAGAGAGTTTTTCGGTGACCGCCTTCTTCAGAGCAGATTAAAAAAGTCCAATAATTATTACATAATAATAATAACAGTTCAATGTATTTGGGGATTTAGTGTTTTTTCTTTCTTTCTTCTGTTTTATTTGTCCATAGGGCAGGAGCCTATCTCCTGTTTCTGTACAGTGAGGCAGCTTGATGTACAAGTACACCCCCTGGACATCACGCGAGTATGTCACAGGGACTTACCCCCAATACAACCCTTGATGCTGAGTGTAAAGCAGGGAGGCACTGGGTCCCATTTTTAGAGTCTTTGGTATGATTGAACCCTCCCAGTCTCAGGGCGGACACTCTAACCACAAGGCCACTGAGCTGGTCAACAGCCCCTGAATGATAAAAAATTGCCATGAATGTGTAAGTATCTCTTATTGTAGTTTGCACATACTATACTTGCACTACTGTATGTGTATTACTGGTATGTACTGTATGACAGTACTTTTTATTATATGTTCTAAATATCTGGACCCAAAGTTATTCTCCCCTACTCCAATGGTGTTGAAAGATTTTTACTTAACCCACTATATACTATGCCATATCATTATTGTTATTGTTAGCACAGTCTGCAGACCATGCCATGCCAAAGTTTCACTACTTTTACCTGTACGAGTGATTGATTGACAAATAAATCCTTTGAATCTTGAATCTCTAAAACACTCTCATGAATACTTCAGTGTCACGCTACACTTCCTCTGCCAACCTGGGGGGGGGGGGGGGGGGGGCATGGGGAGAACATGCAAACTCCACACAAAAAGGCCCTTTCTCCAGCCCCGCCTCGGGTATGGGCACTGATGATGACGCGGAGGAGGGAGCACGCCCCCAGCGCCCACAGCGGGAATCAAACCCAGGACCTTCTAGCTGTGAGGCGACGGCACTGCCAACTGTGCCACCGTGCCCCTCATGAATACTTCTCAATAACATAAAATGTGATTTAAAAATATATATACAGTATTTGAGATACAAAGATTTGTGATTCCTATTGGCCAGCATCTATGGCCCGAGAAAGAGTGAGAATGTCATTCTTCACTGTACACCTAATTAATCGGAGGGAAATTTGTTACCATTGGTCCAGTCCATCCTTGCATGCTTAAAAAGACTGCGGGTAAAACACTGACAACTGTGCTCTAACACCAGTGACACCTCGATCAGGCAGGCAACCATAACCATAACGGACACATTTATATGTGCAACTTTAAATGTATTCATGTATAATACTCATAGATATACTTGTAGATTTGTATACATTTGTATATTTTATAGTTGTATGTTTTATTCAAGTAATGTACCATTTTTTCCTTTACTAAGTAATCTGTAGTGTGGATAGTAGTACTTCCCATCCCTTTGGAAGATGGTTTGAGTGTGTGTTTTGACCACAAATGGTAAAAAAATAATGTAACTAAATACCATGTTGTATAGACAGATGCTATAGAATCATACGGTTTATCACTATCTCATTTATATATTTTTTTATTTTATTGAATTATATAATCTTGCTTTATTTTCTTTATTTAATTTATTTTTCGTATCATATCCAATATTATTGTTGTTGTTTAATTGATGTTAGCAGTCTTATCCACCATGTCACACAAGCATTTCACTGTGTATGCACCTGTATTAAGTAACACAGTATGTTGATTTTGTTATACATTTTTATTGATGAAAATGCAATGGGGTACAAAATAATGCTTGAGAGCTTGTTGCCACTGAGTTTCTTTTGTAGAATGTTTGATCTTCTGCATTTCTACTTTAAACAGCGGTTTTGTAGACTTAGATAGCAGTTGATACAGACTTATAGCATGTTATGTATACAGCACTATAATTGCATTGTATGTAATCACAGCACGTCATAGTACATGTTTATAGCATAGTATAGTATATATGTATAGTTTATATGTATAGTTTCATTATATAGATATTCCACTGTTACGTTCTTAGCTTACATGTTTCATGATAAATGCTTTTTATGATGTATCCCCATGCTTTTTTGTTCTTGCTTAATGTAAATCGCTCTGGATTAAGACTAAGAGCGTCTGCTAAATGCCTAAATTGTAGGAAATTGAAAATTGTTTGTAGGATAAGGATCCAGAAACAGGTTGTTTTAGCATGCATTCTATCATGTGTGTTTTGTGTTTTGTGTAAAAATTAAATCCTTCGTCACAATAGCAACATCTAATTTTAAAGTATTTTCTCCCTACGTGAACCTCTTCCTTGTGCTTGTCCATCTCCATATCTAACACAGATTCACCACAAATGCTACATGGAATGTGCTGCATCTTTATCCATCTCCTCCCGCTCTTCCTTTTCACTGTTTGAACCTCCATGGACGCAGGGATTGGTTCTGGAGACTCTGGGTCCGGGAAGTGTGACGGCTTGTTGCTCGAAGACGATTTTTGTCCTTCCACGTTTTTCCTTTTGCGTGATTTGCGTGGCAGTGCTGATGCTCCACAGTCCTCCACGTCAGCGTGTGTTTCCATGGGTTGAGTTGAGGTTGTTGTGGCCAGCGGCTGTGCCTCTGTGTTTTCATCCAGGTTGATCAGGGGAGGTTCGGGTTGCTTCTGGACCAGACTGGGCCTCCTCCTCTCAAGAGAAACCTCTTTACACGCAGGGAGGTGCAGGGACAAAATAACACAAAACCATTACATGTTTGAACTACATCCATTGTTTTTCTGTGCTACTTTTGCTAAATTCACTAATTACTGAAACTTTCAGTAACTTTTGCCATATGGTCTAAATTTTAGACCATGGCAAAAGTTTTAGACTCTAAAACATAATGGCACTATAGCAGTGTGGTGGAAAGTAGGCTACTGTACTTAAGTGAGCTATTTGTACTTTACTTTTTAATTTCCAATAAATGTTCAAACTCAGTTTTTACAGTGTGGTGAACTATAGTGTTACCAACCTGATCGGTATATCATATCCAGCAGTCTGCGTTGGCGGTCAATTTCCCTCTTGGAACAGGAATCTTGGTACTCATACTCTGTTATGATTTTTCCAACGATCCAAACTATGTTTTCAGCAGCAGCAGCAGAGAGTCTCTTGTTGAGTTGCAAGTTGTTGAGCAGAGACTTCAGTGTTTGTAGTAAAGCCATGTCTCGTCTCGACTCTATGACTGGTGGTGGAGAATAGATCAACACTATGGAATTTGGAAACCACGCAGCTGTTGCTTGACCGTATCCTCAGGCTCTTAGTCAATCAGTAAAAACAGGATCCTGACTTCACCTATGAAGAGACGTTTAGCTCTTCAGTCTTCACCAACTCAAGCAGTCAAGCACAATGACCAAACAGAACAGAGTCCTCTTAAATACGCACAGACGTGTGTGTTTGCGATGGCCTATCAGTGTGTGTGTGTGTGTGTGTGTGTGTGTGTGTGTGTGTGTGGGGGGGGGGGGGGGGGGGGGGGGGGTGTCACACCAACAACAGACCGAAACTCCAAGACTAGTGGTGTAGAAAAGAAGTACGGTGTTTTGTTATTCAAAAATGTTCCTCCTGAAAGCAGTACAACACACCCATGCAGGCACTGTTCATTCGAATAATGTTTGATGTAAGCTATCATCCACCTTATAATATAAGGTGTCCACATATTATGTGGACTTTACTGATTTACACACAGTTCAATATAGGCCTATAGTTCATATTAGTTTACAATTACAATTACAGCTTTATATTGGCATGAGAAAACAAACGTTTACATTGCCAAAGCAAGGGTCACTCACAATACAACAAAAACAGTTGACAATGGGGAAAGTATACAGTTGGAGGGGGTAGGCCTATAGAAATTTGTAAAACAGAGCTTTGTCACATTGCATCGTTATGTACATGTTATAACAGGATAGCCTATAAAGCTTTTTTGAAACAAATAGCACTTTTTTGCAGTCACTTCATGGCAGCATTTTTCTCATGACTATCAGAAAACTAAGATTTAAAGGTAGCAGCTCTGTTTTGTGCAAGGTCTAGCAGTCTACTTGGTACAGATTAGTCCTTAGGGTGGTTGTATTCCATTGGCGAACCTTCTTTTGTCACAACAGTTCACAAATCTTGCTGCTGTGTTTGCACATCGGTATGGGATTTTTGGTCGTTGGTCATCATAGTTTCAAACTCACGTTGGGTGTGTGTAATCTGTGGGAAGTATGTGTCTCTGCTGTCTTTGTATAGTGGGAAGGTGGTTAGAAAGTCTAGCTCTGTTTCTACCACATTGTGTGTTTTCCAGGAAAGGGTTTCCAAGGCTATTGTGTATGCACTGTGCAGTGGGTGCAAGTCTGTCTTCCCTTGGGAGTGGGATCTTTCTTTATTGCAAGGCTGTTCACTGAGTCTGTGCTTTCCTAAGTTTTTGATCGTTTACCGTGTTTAGGTATTCAGCCAATGTATCTCTTTTTAGTGATAGATAGCATTCCATTTAGCTTTTTGGTGGTCTCTTTCCAGTATGCCAGGTACAGTAGCTTTCTTTTTGTTTTGTTGGTTAAGTCCAATGGGTTTTCTCAGTGGTGGCTGTGCTTGCATTTGTGTATATTGATATTCCCTGGACCAGCTAGGCTGCATAGTCTAGACTAGGGGGCATGTTCTCCATGATTGAGGGCTATGTTATGGAGCGTGTCTGTGTTGCTTTCTTTTAGGTGGTGGTCATGAAATTTAAGTAGCCTACTCTTTTCTTTATTTTGATGTGGGTATCTCCCTAATTCTGCCCTGCAAGCATTGTTTGTTGTTTTTCGTTGGGTGCAGAGGATGGATTTGCAGAGTTCTGTGTGCAGAGTCTCTGTTTGGTGTTTATCCCATTTTTCAGGTTCTTGGTTGGTAAGGGGACACCAGATCTCACAACCATAGAGGGAGATGGGTTAAATTACAGAGTCTAATATCTTTAACCAGATTTCTATTGGGATGTCTAGCTTAACGTTCCTTTGATGGCATATAGAAAGCCCTTCTTGCCCTTTCTCTCAGGTTGTTCGCAGCTGTGTTGAAGTTTGTATAGTTTACTGTTATAGTTTACTTTAGTATAGTTTACTATACTAAAGTATATGTATGTGAGTTGTTACACCAGTCTTGTTAATAAAGTAGAACCTTATGTATTGCATAATGTATGTAGCACTGTATACTTTTTCTGCTTTCTTTTCACAGTGTTTTTCATTGTGGTCCAGCACTGAATGAAAGAGCTGATGGTGTTGGTATTTCATCAATGCAAGCAACTATGGAATTAATATACCAAGAGTCAAGACTCCTGGAAAACAAAGCAGAACATAAAAAGTTTAGCCATTGTCTCTGTGTATAATCAGATCATAATAGATTCCCATTCATATTCGCAACACATTGATATAGAAACTGTACACTGATGTTGACACTGCCATGGAGATGGGAGTGAAGTGTGGCAATCTTATCGTTGCTGTCTTATTATATCTCCATATTCAAACTTGTGTTTTTCGTAAATGAATGCCCTGCACAAGTCGGGCCTATACTTGATCATTGTCAGTGTCACACATCAAAACAAGCATCAAAACACAAAACTCAAAAGTAGCAGAGAAAATTAACAGTTTTGAGTTTTTCAGACAGATTATATTGCAACGGGAGTACTGGTCTATGCAAATGATGAATCAACAGTGCATATGGGCTCATTCAAGTACACAGTTACGATTATAATTTAGGTTTTATTTATGGAGAGTTATATTACTGGATACTGACTCAAGTAAGTAGTTTGCCATACAACTGGGGGGAGGGGGGCATCAATGGGGCCATTGCTTTAATTTTAATGTCTGGTAGGCCTACTGACGTGCAAAAGAACTACAATGATGACCCACATCGTTATACCAGTTCTTGTAACTGACTGAATATCAACTCAGTGGTAAACCTATACACCATTGCAAATTAGCCACTATCGTTCCACGCCACTTACAGACAAAACAATGCAAATCACACCTTCAATGAGTCATCACCTCTATGTGCTGACTGAATGACTTGTGAATAACAAAGCTATGTGCTAACTGTCTGACTGAATGACATGTGAATAACAAAGCTACGTGCTAACTGTCTGACTGAAATACATGAATAATAGGGTAACTTCGGTCAAAGTACTCAAGTAACCTAGCTAGGCCACTTACTGTACCAGTTCTTACTTAATTATTATCAACTCATGAAATCATCAATAATCTTGTATGTATGTATGACTCATAGGAATGGTTAGACTATGTGACAACCAGGTATAGTCTGGTGACCACCGGAGAGACGGGTGACAGCCGGAATGTAGACGGCAACCGGGTGAGCAGTATGGGTTAGCGCCCCAGCCTGTGTCCTCCGTTAGGAGGAAGCCCAACAACCCTTGGGGAGGCCTTTAGGAGGGCTCCTGAATGAACTGTCTGGTGCTGGGACTCTGGTGCAACGCACAGGTCCTCGCTCTGGTGAGAGCAGGAGTGGACCTGGTGAGACGTAGGAGGGGCCCGGACAGGAGACAACCCACAGAGCCTAGTCCCTCCATGTGCCAGAAGTGTACCTCCAAGCCCTGGCAGAGTAGTTCTGGAGTAGTTCCAACGGATTGTGTGCCCCTGGTTTTTCCCTAATGGGACTGATTGAGGGTAGCTACTGGGACGTAAGTCGGGACTTGATCACTCCCGGCTGGGTCGCCTGAGTGAGGGGTATGATGTTGCGAGACCCGAAACCCTGTTGACCTCAGGATACATCACTGATACGTCCCAGGTGCATCCATGCGATGTTTTTTTGTTATAGTATGGATGTATATTGTCCCTCATATTTATTTTAATGTAATGTAATTATATTATTTTTTACTTTTTGTTTTAGTGTTGTTGTGTCAGGCCCAAACAAATTCCTTGCAAAAAAACAGTTTTAAGGACATGTCCTTGCATTGGATTTTTTTACAAGATACTTTTCAACCTGTTCATAGACAATTTTATCCATAACTTTCGAGATGGAGCTTAGAATAGAAATATGGCAGGTATAGTAGGACATCAAGCTGCATCAAGCTGCCTCACGCTACAGAAACAGGAGCTTTGGGTCTCATGGCTCGGCAAGGCTCTTATACTACTACTACTACTACTACTACTATGGATGTTTGAATGCAATCTAATAAGTGGATACATAATGTGTCTTGTGTAAATCCTTCATCACAACATCGGGTGGCTTGGAACAGAAAGCTTGGTTTGATTGATTGATTGCAAATTGTATTAACAGTTTGTACAATGGGTATACAATTCAACGAAAGTACCCAATTAGGGTAACTTGGTTGTTGGTTCAAACAGTACTGGTCCATAGCTCTAACAGGGCTAATGTCTTATCTGATCTCTGATCAGAATTGAGGTAACACACGGCTAAAGTTAGATTTGCATTTTGTCCTCTATCTCTACAGGTAGAGTAGAACCCCGGAATGAATAAGCAGTGAAAGAAAACGTTCCCAGTCGGACCATTGATGGAGAGTGAAGGTAAGATGGCGGCGGCTATGGTGCAGATGTCCTGTTGGTATCGTGGGATGTTAGCGGTCAGAAGCGCAGGCATCACTCCCCTCATCCCTGGTCTGGTTCCGACCCACTTCAGAACCTTCTGCGTCAAGCTGCGTCCAGAGACGCTGGATGACAATCCTTATTACAACAAATACCAAGACAAGATCCGCAGGCTGCGCAGGTAAGCTAACATGCTAAACATGCCTAGTAAACCACACAGCCCTGCACGCTTCAGATGTTCTAACATCAATTTGATTGCGATTCAAAACTGTCTATGTGAAAATGTTGACAGTGTTTGATTAAATATATGATTATACCGTTGTGTTGTGTTAAACATTTAGATTTAGATGACCATTATTTTGTATTTAGTCCCTGTAATACCCCAACGGCCCAGTAGATGTCGATGTTTCTTAATTTGTGTGCACCATCCTGAAATATGGTGCTATTTTCTACTGATGGAGATAGAGAATTGTTTTTGGCATTTTTTAGTGCCAAACCCCAGGAGTTTAAGGCACGACTGGAGAAACGTCATGAAGTGAAGAATGAACCGATTGGACACTCTAAACAAGCAGAGTTTGTCAGAATGATGGAGCAGGAGGTAGGCTGTCTGTCGTGTTGTACTCAACATGTATCAAAAATGCTGTTAGAATCATCTGATCAGTATTCCGATAGTGCTAAATAATGTTTACTATGCTATACATCTGTATATATGAATGTGAATGATGGTGAATTTAAGATGTAAATGTTTACTTACTATGAGATGATATACATCTAGATATATGAACGATGTTGATGAATAAGATGTCAATTTAAATGTTGATGTTTTTATAGTTGGACAAGAAAGACCGTCAGTCTACAGGAGGACACTCTGGAGGCTTTACTAAAGACAAGGTAAAAAAAATAATCATGATTAATCATGATTTTATTCGATTCTTGATTAAACCAATTAGTTTGATTGAATACATTGTTGCAACCTTACAGAAATCTCATGTAATGCCATGAATTGTTTCCTGTTCAGACGCTGGGATCCATCTTGAACCTGGAAATGATTCACAACAACACTAGAGATGAGATCTCTGAGGTCAGTGTGAATAGATTATAAATCCATGTACATAGTACTGCATACTGTATCTGTATTATATCATTCACAACAAGACTGGAGATTTTGGAGGTCAGTCTGGTCAGATTATGTATTTAAATGGTAACTGGTGCATTTATATAGCACCTTTATCCAAGGCGCTTTACATAGATTGTGCATTACATTCACCCATTCATAACTCTGGGGGAGCACAGGTTCGAATTGCCGACCTTGCTGTTACCATCCGGAGACTCTACCCCTGAGCCACCACCGTCTCATTTATTTAGGACGCTTTACATAAAAAACAAAAAAAATCTATGAATTAATCATTAAAATAATCATTCTCTTAAAATGCACACGGCCCAGCTATCCGACCACTGAAGACGGCAGCTGAATGCTTGTCCTGTTCAGTGGTCATGGGTGTGCAAGTTTCTGCTATTTTCAGTGATGTCTGAAGTTTCTGAACACAAATCATTGATTTCATAGTATGATACAGTACATCTTGAATCTTAATAGTGTGACTGTGGACAGTCAGTTTTAAAGATCAGATTTAATAACGGTGTGTACAGTCAGTCCTAAAGATCACATTTAAATTGGGATTAGCCTACCATACAGTGTGAACACAGCCTAATATCTGTACGGAAGTGTCTTCCTAGATTTAATCACTTACTGTAAGCCCTATTTTACAAGCCCACAATGTGGCCATGTGATGTGAGTGGAGAGACAAATGGCTCTCGTTGTGTAGCAAGTGAACTAACAGTTGTGTGCAGAATTCTGTACTATATCTAATATATAACATAAATATTCTCTTATGGGGTCCCTGGCCTGGAACACAATCTGTTCAAAGTTCAAACTGGGGTTTGTGGTAGTCAAATACATTTACATTTTGGGCCTGGCAAACATGCACATGTTTGAGAATTACTGTTATGTATTATAACTGTCAAACTGAAATGAGACAACCCATTTGTGAATCTAAACTAATCTGGAAATATAATAAAAATGAAAATAACTATGGAAAGATGCTCTGAACTGATATAACCCCTTAGATATAAGCATTAGTCCAGTACCTGCCTGTAGACCCTATCGCAATTTGGTGTTGGGGGAATTTCTCACTTGAACTGAGTCAATGGGTCCCTAGACATGAAAAATCAACGAAGTGCTCGTCCGCCATAGTGCCACGAATGGCGCAATGGCCACATCAAAAATGGCCGCCATCGGCTATGATGAAAATCCAACCTTTTTGTTTTTTAGTGTTTAAGCACATGTAATACATTCATTTTGACTAATTGTGGTGTGTGGAATTCATTTCTGATATTGTTTTGATGATTTGGGGTGATTTTGACCTTGAAAGGTCATAGTCAAGGTCATTTTGCTATTCCACAGACCTTGGCCATAACTTGTCCATTTTTAGGAGTAAGAACAGGAACAATAAGTCTATTTCAACTAAATCTGACTCTTAAAATTAATTTCTGATATTGTTTTGACCATTAGGGATCATCCTGTCATTGAATTATTGATGTTAATGTCATTTTTCAATAATTCGATTATGATTCTTTAGTCGCTTTTATTATATATTTTCATGATTTGTTTTCTTTACATAAACAAAATACATGGGCATGAGAAAAACAACAACAGCACCATATTCTCAAGCTAAATGAGGACAAGACAGAAGTTCTCATAATCGGCTCTAGTGAGCAGAAAGAATCAATATTAAGCAGACTTGGCAACCTGACTGTAGACAGTAACAGTACAGTAAAGAACCTGGGGGTTATTATTGATTCCGAATTGAATTTTAATTCACACATTAATCATGTTACCAAGATTGCCTTTTTTCACCTTAGAAATATTGCACGAATCAGAGCCTATGTGTCCTTGGACGATGCAAAAACGCTAATCCACGCCTTTGTTTTCTCTCGGCTTGATTACTGCAATGCACTTTTTTCAGGACTGCCTAAGAAAACAACTGACAGATTACAACTTGTCCAAAATGCAGCAGCCAGAGTTTTAACTAGAACTAAGATGAGAGAACATATTACTCCAGTTTTGGCATCACTGCACTGGCTTCCGGTTGTTTTTAGGATTGATTTTAAAATTCTTTTACTTGTCTATAAAGCCCTCAATGGTCTCGCACCTTCCTACCTACATGACTGCTTGCCTAAATATGTCCCAAACCGCCCGCTAAGGTCTTCCACTGCTGGCCTGCTCGCTTTGCCTAAAAAAATGGCAACTAAAAAATACGGGGAAGCAGCTTTTTGCTTCTACGGGCCATCGGCATGGAACAAGCTCCCTCTGTACCTTCGTCAGGCAGCCTCTGTAGACATTTTTAAAGCTCAGCTCAAGACCCACTTCTACAACATTGCCTTTAAGTGATCTTATATTTTGTGTTATTCATGTCCTCACTGTATTGCATTACTGCTTGTTTTTTAATGTCGTTGCCTTGCTTTTCTTTTATGCTTTGCTTTTATTTTATTCTCCATTGTTCTGTAAAGCACTTTGAGCTGCATTTGATGTCATGAAAGGTGCTATACAAATAAAGTTTTATTATTATTATTATTATTATATGTGCTGTGTGAATAAGCCCATTGTACAAAAGACTCTGTCCATGGCCCAAATGAGCCAATTCATTGCTATGGCAACCCCATAGTGGAGGATATTAAGTCAATATATCATAAGAATCGTTCACTTGATGGTACAAGCACCAAATTTGGTACACAAGTGCTTCAGAACCTACTCTCTCAGAAAAGTACGTTGTCCACTTGAAAAAACTAAATGGCCACCATTTTTCAAGATGGCCGCCAAATGAAAAGGGCCTTTTGTGGCAGTTCTGGACAACCGTGGGTCCGACCAACTCGAGACCGGGCACTGCACTCCCTGTGGGTGTGTGGAACGTGTGTGTCGAATTCGGTGAAGTCAGTGGGGCAAACGGTTCTCGGGTTACGTGGATTACAGATGTACAGACACACACAGACTTGAATATATGTCAATGGGCAATGCCCATTGGTTTTTTTTTTTAGATAATGGGTAAGAAGAGAGAGATGTGATGTCAGGTGGTGTAGGCTAAGAAGTGGTCAGGGCTAAGATAAAGTATATGAGATGTACAGTAAGTGCAAAGAGAGATGGTGAGGGAGGGAGAAAAATATTTGTACCAATTGACCAGAGAGTAGACAGTAGTGTAACAGGTTAAGGTGAGTATAGAGATGGAAATGTTCTAGCAAGTGAAGCCAGTGTATTGAGAATATGGGACATATGTGTCAGGAGTTATTTGTGACAGAAGGCTACCAGTGAGAGGGAAGATGTATACGATGGTAGTGAGACCAGCCATGCCGTACGGTTGGAAACGGTGGCACTGATGAAAAGGAGGCACAGCTGGAGGTGGCAGAATTAAGGATGCTATGGTTCTCATTAGGAGTGAAAAGGAAGGACTTGATCAGAAATGACTAAATTAGAGGATCAGCCCAGGTTAGAAGGTTTGGGGATAAAGCAAGAGAGGTGAGGTTGAGATGGTTTAGACATGTGAAAAGGAGGGATGAGGGTACATTGGGAGAAGGATGCTGAAGATGTAGCTGCCAGGTAAGAGGATGGCCAAAGACGAGGTTTAAGGATGCTGTGAGAGATGACATGAAGGTGGCAGGTCACAGAGGAAGATGCAGAAAACAAAACCAAAAGGGGTCCTCCCCTTTTCCCTGTGCGTGCACACACACACACACACACACACACACACACACACACACACACACGGTACTGTACAGTACACTACAGTATGTTACAGTACAGTATGGTAAAGTACAGTACGGTACAGTAACGTGCGGTACGGCATGGTACAGTATGATACCATAAAGTATGGTACAGTACAGTATGATGCCGTACAGTACAGTAAGGTACAGTATGATACCATACAGTAAGGTACAGTATGGTACAGTATGGTACCATGCAGTATGGTACAGTACAGTACAGTACAGTATGATACCATACATTAAGGTATGGTACAGTATGGTGCCCTACAGTGCCGTACAGTATTATACAGTATGGTTCAGTACATCACAAAGGTATAGCCAAATATATGCAGAAATGCAAAACCAGTCTAATTTTGGTGGCCATCTTGAAATATCACCGCCATATTGGATTTTTGGATGGCTCGGTTTAAAGAGTTGACCAAAGGAATGTTCACGGCAAATGTCACGCTTGTATCACCAAGCGAACAACCGTTCCAATGATCTGCTAATTGCACAAATTCTGTGTGTGTCTGTACGTCTGTAATCCACGTAACTCAAGAACCGTTCGCCCCACTTCAAATTCGACATACACGTTCCACACACCCACAGGGAGTGCAGTGCCCGGTCTCGAGTTGGTCGGACCCACGGTTGTCCAGAACCGCCACAAAAGGCCCTTTTTATTTGGCGGCCATCTTGAAAAATGGTGGCCATTTAGTTTTTTCAAGTGTACATCGTACTTTTCTGAGAGAGTAGGTTCTGAAGCACTTGTGTACCAAATTTGGTGCTTGTACCATCAAGTGAACGATTCTTATGATATATCGACTTAATATCCTCCACTATGGGGTTGCCATAGCAATGAATTGGCTCATTTGGGCCATGGACAGAGTCTTTTGTACAATGGGCTTATTCACACAGCACATATGGTGCTGTTGTTGTTTTTCTCATGCCCATGTATTTTGTTTATGTAAAGAAAACAAATAATGAAAATATATAATAAAAGCGACTAAAGAATCATAATCGAATTATTAAAAAATGACATTAACATCAATAATTCAATGACAGGATGATCCCTAATGGTCAAAACAATATCAGAAATTAATTTTAAGAGTCAAATTTAGTTGAAATAGACTTATTGTTCCTGTTCTTACTCCTAAAAATGGACAAGTTATGGCCAAGGTCTGTGGAATAGCAAAATGACCTTGACTATGACCTTTCAAGGTCAAAATCACCCCAAATCATCAAAACAATATCAGAAATGAATTCCACACACCACAATTAGTCAAAATGAATGTTTTACATGTGCTTAAACACAAAAAAACAAAAAGGTTGGATTTTCATCATAGCCGATGGTGGCCATTTTTTATGTGGCCATTGCGCCATTCGTGGCACTATGGCGGACGAGCACCTCGTTGATTTTTCATGTCTAGGGACCCATTGACTCAGTTCAAGTGAGAAATTCACCCAACACCAAATTGCGATAGGGTCTACAGGCAGGTACTGGACTACATGTATTGACTTGGTTTAGAACTAGATAAGGGGATTTTATTCAAATGTATTTAATATATGATGTATAATGTCATTTGATATTATAAGTATAAGCTCTTTGATATGTGACATACAGTATTAACAATGATTTGTAAATACGAATAATATTGAATCTATTTTGTCTCTTTTAGCTTTGGATGAAGTATTATTCAACTAAGGACACAATCAGTGCAGTCATACCGGTGAGCTTTTACACATGGATTGTTTCAGTGCTAATGATAATATCAGTATGTAGTTCATATTCATCATACTATGGTATGTATGTATGTGATGTGAAGTGTGGCTCACTTTATGTCATAATCATCCAGATTAAAACAAAATATTTCACTTTATGCACAATGGGCATCATTTATCAATGGAGTGTATATTCTGCCTTCAATTTCTGCTTAGGAATGAACGTACACCATGGTCCATGTGAGATTTATCAAGTGATCCTATACAGCCAATGCCAGCGTAAAATTGGTCGGAACTGTGATAAATGTCACGGCTGAAACCGACCGTCATTTAAATATTGATCAAAACGCCCTGATTTTCCAACATGAACAACTGGAATATATGGAAAGCCAATAAGAATACGTTTCCCCCCTTCGCCTCCCACTGCCTGTCATGTCCGCACACGCACATACAGTAAGCACGCACCTACTTGCAAGTTAGTGTGCATTTTGGGACACTGGCAAGTGTCCCAGTGTTTGCCAGTAGGATTATTCTGTGAGGCTACAACCTTTGTCACATAGTAGCAGGCTACATGAATCACACAGTGACATCACACTGATCACAGTTGCATCGCCATGAATGGAATACCTTTGTAGTCTATATTAATTTAACGATCCCCCGTGAGCCTTGACTGCTGTGACTGAGTGCCGCCACGTTAATGAGAGCCTGGCAAGGCTTATGGAGTGATTGACGAATTAATGCATAATCATATGGATAAAGGCTGGTGTGTTCTTGGTGGATGGTTATACAGTATCTCCAATCTCCCGGTGGTCCGAATAAATCCAGTCAGTGTGAAGATATTACCTGCACTGGGCACAGTTTTGGAGCGTGTGATTTCTTCTATCCTTAACGCAGGTTGTTGTACAGTACATAACTCCATGGACGTACTATTATATATACGTTTGGAGAAATGGAGACCTCACTCTACATGAAAGATTTAAACAGTGGCGTCGCCGCCCAAAAGCCCAAATTGTATCTGAAGGACTGTTAAAGCAAATAAACTAGGCGTGCATGTCCATTTATGCCAAAATCAAAATGCTATATTTCCACAGAGATTGTTTATAAGTGTGTTAATCATCTTGCACATATGCGCTCAAATGGCTGAATGATTAAGCATAATTATAATTGTTACATTGTAAACATCTTTTTTTAATTGCGTGATTTTTATTTCTTGTAGTACAGTTGGAAATATCCTACCAATTGTATTGGTAGGATATTGGTATTAGTTTTAGAGCTATACATTTTAGGAGTGAATACATATTTGTTTAGATGCCTGTCAGCTGGTCAGACAATGCTCCTCCGCTTGTCTTATGATATAATTGCCAAGTTGATAAATGAATTGGCATAGAATCTAGAATATATGAAAATTTTCAAATTATATTACGGAAGAAAATTAACTTTTCCACAATATTCTGAAAAAACTTCCTTGTATGATATAATAATAGCAGATCTACAAGACTCTTGAACCATTTACCAAACCTTAAATTGTGTTTCTTTCCATCCATACAGACCCAGACGTTTGAAGTCATGTTCAACAGAGCCAAATCCTGTCCAGTGGTAAGACCCCCCCCCCCCTCCACCGCGCGTACTCACGTATTGCCTATACCCATGAGAACATAAAAAATTGCCATTCTTTTTATTATTTTCCTTATGACCATAATGTCTTCCTGTGTAGTTCCCTATGACCATATATGTCTTCCTGTGTAGTTCCTGTACGCGTTGCCTCAGCGGGAAGGATACGAGTTCTTCCTGGGTCAGTGGGCGGGGCATGAACTTCACTTCACCTCCCTCATCAACGTCCAGGTACGCTCACATCTGTTTTTCATACACTCACGGGCCGTTCTCATTGGCTAGTGTCAACGTCCAAGTACGCCTGCCGTTCTCATTGGCTAGAGTGCACTGGGAAGCGAGCTGGAAGTTCCATGGAAGGCATTAAGTAGTATAAGTGATTTTCTTTGGTACTAGTTTGAATGGACAGGTATCAGTCAAAAAGGAGACATCGAAGAGGTGGGGAAGGATCAACATATGGAATGTCGGAACAGGTCAGCTCCATATATGGAGATCTAAAGGTTTGATGTTTGGAGTCACTGACGGACTGACATGTTTTTCATAGTAATCTGCGACCTACAGTCGCAAAAATAGTGTTAAAAAGCTCTATTGTGATAGTACTCATTGCTATGTAGTGTAGTGTTTGCTCAGTAACGGGAGTCTCCACTCTCCATGTCTCGCCAGCTTTTTATTAAACAGAAATTAATTTTCAGAAACCGGATTCTGTTATTAATGATGTTATGTTAGTCCCTAGGAGAGCACGCTCCCAGCCAGTTGATTCTCTACCACTATCCTGAGCTCAGATTTTTTTTATTGTTATAATGTTGTTATTAATGTTATGTTATTAATGATGTTATGTTAGTCCCTAGGAGAGCACGCTCCCAGCCAGTTGATTCTCTACCACTATCCTGAGCTCAGCAAAGACAAGGGAATCATCCTCATGACTGCAGAGATGGACCAAAAGTTCATAGTAAGTAATGCATGGCCAGGCTGTATAGACCGCCGAAGTCCTGACGTCACTCACTCATCCCCTGGTTCTGCCTGGTTCACGGAAGTAATTTCTCTATGAAGAATAACATGGGATCATCTTAAAATCGTTTAATTTAAGCATTTAAGGTGTTATTGTCAGGGAGGTGTCTCTGTATCGTTTGCGACAGTCAGTCACTCATATATGATATCATATATGATGTCTGTTTCTACCGAAAATGTAATTAATTCAGTAGCAGTAACAATAGCGTTTTCTCTCAGTCAGTTGATTCTTCATATTCGAGTGAAATGGCCGGGATGACATATGTTTATTTTTCAAACAGTTCTTATATGAGGCGATCTAAAAAGTTACAATGCAAATAAAAAGTACATGAACCTGTGGATTTGTGCCCTCTACTGATATTGACGTCAGACTTCGGTGCTCTATTGTACCTCCCATATAGTAATGCAGGCTATATGCTCAGCCCAAGTTTGTTAAATTTCTAACTAAGATTATACAGTATATGGATATATTTTATCTACACAGATTAACAACAAAAAAGACAAATCATGACTAGTATTTCTGGTTTAACGGTGTATTATCTGGATGGGGAGAAAAAAATTATAATAAATGTTCAAATCAGTTAAATGTACCATTCTGAGGGGGCACAGTGGCACAGTTGGTAGTGCTGTCGCCTCACAGCTAGAAGGTCCTGGGTTCGATTCCCGCTCGGGGCACTGTGGGTGCTGGCGGCGTGTTTCCTCCTCCGCGTCATCAGTGCCCATACCCGAAGGCGGGGTTGGCGAAAGGGCCTTTCTGTGTGGAGTTTGCATGTTCTCCCCGTGACCGTGTCCCCTAGGGCAGTGTTACAAGCTCACACCGCGTCGCGTCCACCACACCTTGTGAGCTTGTAGATCAGCTAGTTTCACATGGAACTAGAAAAAGTGCCCTTCTGGGCACAGGTCTCCACCAGGATAGGAATGTAGGACATTGCAGCTTGCCTTCATCTGGTGGTTGGATAAAAGGGCAACAAAAGTAAACTAGGGAGTTGGCATACAAAGTTATCCACAGATCCGTGCAGTTAGAGGTAAAAACACTTTTCGGCCAGTTATAGCGCCACCTTGAGGCTGAGTTGAAATTGTTCATGTGGCATTTCGTCCTCGGCCTAGTGGGAATGTGGGTGCACAATTTCACGGAAATCACGCGATGTGTTCATGATTTGCAGCATTTTGTTTGAAACTGAGCACTCCTGTGAACTTTGGAAGCCAATCTTAACCAATCAGGATGGAGTCTGAGAAATCTGAAAGACCGGTTTCGTTGAATGGCTCTAGAGAGACTGTGTACCAATTTGCGCGATGTTTGGACAAAATCTGTAGGTGTACTGTGCAAAAACTTGTTTTGCACAAAGCGGCCTCCTGGTGGTGCTATAACAGGCCGTTCTGGAAAGTTTGGGGCAGAGGTTCATCGTTGGCATCCAGGGAGTGTGTGTGCAAAATTTGGCATCGACCGGGTTAACGATGGCCGAGATTAGCTGCTCACGGACACACGGACGGACGGACACACACACACACACACACACGGACGGACGGACGGACGGACGGACGGACGGAGTGCAAAACATACTCTCCCCCCATGCCTTCGGCCTGGTGGAGACAAATATACAGGCTGAGACGTTTAGAAACTTTCCCCTTCACAATAAATGCACACCAGCTTTCACATGTTCATTCCATATAAAGAAAAGACAGGAGGAAAGTGGGCAAGGATTATGAATTTGGTGGCATTTCACATTGCAAAAGGGTGCAGGAAGAGTGGGCACGTGGGCACCTCAGTGTTAAATATCCTTATTGGCCATTAGGTTGAACATGCCCATGCAGAAGGTATGGGGTGTCTCATTCAAAGACGAAGTTTTACTCTGTCAAAAGTATAATGTGTTTGGTATCAAAGACGTTTTACCATATATTTAATTTATATATATTTTTTTTTGAGTGGTGCAACCACTCCTACAACCAGCTTGCAATGTCCTCGTACCTGTTTGTTTGTTTGTGTGTGTGTCTGTGTGTTTGTTTGTTTGTGTGTGTGTGTGTCTGTCTGTGTGAGCATGAGTATGTGACTTAATAATAGCAGTAGGGGGCGCCAGAAACAGTGAGAGGGGTAGTGACTCTAATGAGAGAGAGTGAGAGAGAGAGAGAGAGAGAGAGAGAGAGAGAGGGGGGGGGGGGGGAATTGCACCACTCAGTTCACACGTGTGTGATTTTTTTTAAATATATAGGCCTATACAGTGGAGGAAATAAGTATTTGATCCCCTGCTTTTTTTTGTACATTTTGTAAATTTGCCCTAATACAAAGAAATGAGCGGTCTATAATCTTTATGGTACTTTTATGTTAACAGATAGAGACAGGACATCAACAAAAAAGTCCAGAAAAAAACATTATATAAAGGTTATAAATTAAACTCCATTTGATCAGGTGAAATAAGTATTTGATCCCCAAGCACATCATGACTTAATACTTGGTGGAGAAACCCTTGTTGGCAAGCACAGAAGTCAGACATTTCTTGCATTTGGTCACCAGGTTTGCACACACCTCAGGAGGAATTCTGGTCCACTCCTTTTTACAGATCCTCTCCAAATCCTGAAGGTTTCGAGGCCGTCGCTTGGCAACTCGAAGCTTCAGCTCCCTCCACAGATTTTCTATGGGATTAAGGTCTGGAGACTGGCTAGGCTACTCCATGACCTTAATGTGCTTCTTCTTGAGCCACTCCTTTGTTGCCTTGGCCGTATGTTTTGGGTCGTTGTCATGCTGGAAGACCTATCCACGACCCATCTTCAGTGCTCTGGTTGAGGGAAGGAGGTTCTTGTCCAAAATCTTACCGTACATGGCCCCGTCCATCAACCCCACAACGCGGTGAAGTTGTCCTGTACCCTTAGCAGAGAAACACCCCCAAAGCATAATATTCCCACCTCCATGCTTGACGGTGGGGATGAAAACCATTGGAAACACATTACGCCGCAATGGATTGAAATCCTGAAGTGACCGCAAGGTCCCCGTGCTCAAGAAGACACATGTACAGGCCCGTCTGAAGTTTGCCAATGAACACCTAAATGATTCTGAGAAGGCTTGGGAGAAGGTGATGTGGTCAGATGAGACCAAAATTGAACTCTTTGGCATCAACTCGACTCGTCGTGTTTGGAGGGAGAGGAATGCTGAATACAAACCCCAGAACACCATCCCTATTCCCTACCGTCAAGCATGGAGGTGGGAATATTATGCTTTGGGGGTGTTTCTCTGCTAAGGGTACAGGACAACTTCACCGTGTTGTGGGGTTGATGGACGGGGCCATGTACGGTAAGATTTTGGACAAGAACCTCCTTCCCTCAACCAGAGCACTGAAGATGGGTCGTGGATGGGTCTTCCAGCATGACAACGACCCAAAACATACGGCCAAGGCAACAAAGGAGTGGCTCAAGAAGAAGCACATTAAGGTCATGGAGTAGCCTAGCCAGTCTCCAGACCTTAATCCCATAGAAAATCTGTGGAGGGAGCTGAAGCTTCGAGTTGCCAAGCGACAGCCTCGAAACCTTCAGGATTTGGAGAGGATCTGTAAAAAGGAGTGGACCAAAATTCCTCCTGAGGTGTGTGCAAACCTGGTGACCAAATACAAGAAACGTCTGACTTCTGTGCTTGCCAACAAGGGTTTCTCCACCAAGTATTAAGTCATGATGTGCTTGGGGATCAAATACTTATTTCACCTGATCAAATGGAGTTTAATTTATAACCTTTATATAATGTTTTTTTCTGGACTTTTTTGTTGATATTCTGTCTCTATCTGTTAACATAAAAGTACCATAAGAATTATAGACCGCTCATTTATTTGTATTAGGGCAAATTTACAAAATTTACAAAAAAAAGCAGGGGATCAAATACTTATTTCCTCCACTGTATATATATAATATATATACAGGGCTGCCATATTTCAGAAAATGTCAAGAGTGAGACAATATAAGTGTTTTAATGCGTTCGACGCCGCCCAAATGTCATTTTTTTAATGTCGATTTGGCCGATTATATATTATATACATACCCCCCCCCCCCTCCCCCCAGGTGTTCCCCGAGATTTTTAGGCTATGAAAAGTGTTCCCTGGGACAAAAAAGGTTGGGAAACACTGCCCTAGGGTAGGTACCCTCACAAAAACATGCAGTAATCCTGGTCTCTAAACTGCCTCCCCCTGGCCAGCCGGGACACCTGATGGAGGGGAAAGAAACTGGTTGGAATAACGTGTTCCTTCCACGCGCTACGTCCAACCAGGGAAACTCCCCCCTGTCAGGTGTAAAGGAGCAACTTGGACACTCAAGCATGAAGGAAGCATGAGTTAAGTCCGTTGCTCTCCCTAGGTTGGCAGAGGGTGTGTAGAGCCCAGGATCACATCACAGGATGATTGACACAGGGGTGAAAATGGGTTACAAAATCGTGGGACAAAAAAAAAAAGAAAAAAATTTACCATTCTGACCATTTCCCCTTTTTACAGAGCGTCCACCAGGCCCAGTGCCTGGCCAATCAGGTGCAGCTGTTCTACGGCACACAGAGGCAGGAGACGTTCCGATTGGTGGAGGCATTCAACCACAGTCAAACAGACTTCAAACATATGTCTGTCATCGCTGAACTGGAGCAGAGTGGACTGGGGTCTGCTGCCTCTTAGGTATCATACTAGAGGGAGACGGAGAGACCTGCTGCATGATACTAGAGAGGGACAGGCTGAAAGTATAGTTCACTTATTTGTATATACAAACATGTAAGCGTTTCCCATTCCCATGGTTTGGGAGTCGCTTGCACACAACATACTGTATATATAGTATACTGTATGTGTATGTTTACTGAGTGAGAGATCACAGTAAACGTCCTAAGTCGCCTTCCTCTGAACTGGGAAGAAAACTGCAGCCAAAAGTTTGACACGTGAGTGCTGTGACTTCTTTTCCTTTGTGTCTAATGAGCTGTCGGGTTGTGTTTGTGATATCTGTGTGATAGAGAGAAGAAGTGAGTGCTGGCATTTTCTTCTCTCTCTCAGTTATCGTCGAGCCTTGCACCTACAGTATAAGGATTTATTATCTAACCTGGAGTGTTGCGGGTTGTCTGCTTCGGCAGTCTTTTTCTCCTCATATCTGTGTGATATAGGCATGTAACGATACACTCAACTCACAATACGTATCACGATATGAGGTTCACGATACGATTTTTCACGATATTTTTAACACAATTATTTTCCAGACAAATGGCAGATTATTTTTAAATGATTTATCTTCCCCCCTAGCTTTTTTCACAATTTTTTTTTTTAACTACATTGCAAAAGTAGCATTACTTTTCATGTAAAATTACTTAATTTCTGTGCAACAACTGTAAACATGCTTTCATGTTTAAACCTAGCTCGAGTTAACATTTATTTTCTTTGATGGCATCTTAGGATAGATGTAAACCTATTTGACAGTGCAGAAACATAATTGCCTTCCTTGATGTATTAATGAGCAATCACCTGTGTCACAGACACATACAGCTCCCCTCTGCAGGCCTCTACTACTGAAAGTGACTGCATGGAGTCTGTCTCATTTCTCTCCAAAAGCATGCGAATATGATGGAATATGATTTACAGCTTTTTTTGGAAAATATTAATTCTTAATAAATCGATATATATCGATATAAGATATATCGTTACATGCCACTGTGATATCAATGTAAAAGTGATGTTAGTGTAATGTAGGAGTCTTGATTCCTGTTGAGTCTCTACAGAGCCGAACCGACTTTTTACAGCATATTAGGCTGCAATATTTTATATTAAAATTATATATATAACTATTTTTGCTGGCTACCCCCTGGAACAGAGTACAGGTTTTTTTTATGAATCTATTATGTTAATAAATATCCCATAAACTCAACAAAACATGTCTGTTCACAGGGTGGCAGTCATGTACAAGAAATAATTAGATGATTATGTGTGTGAATATAATTATATATGCTTAAAATTGTTATAATTATAAATTTACTGTGTGTATATATACCGGTATACATGTAAAGAATATAATACGAATATAAACTACGAATGACTTTCTTCTCATGGCAGTAGTTGAGTGCATCTTAATTGGCCTTGGTGTGGGTGTTTACCTGGAAATGATTACTTGTTCAATAGTTAATACAAATGGTAAAATACATATTTTGAACTGAATGATGTGCTTATAATCACTCATTAAACATAATTATCTTAATTATACAACGGGTCGTTTCGAGGAAGCAATCTGAAACCGCTTCTAGCCGTTCCTTAAACCAGTGCAAAGGTACACCTAATCAAAACAAAGATTTAAGCTGTGTTTTTCTCCCAGAGCGCAGCAGACTCTGTGGCTAGGCTAGCTATAGTTTCTTGGGACATTTGTGGTCATAGTGACTACATCTGTCATTTTTCGGCGATTATCTTAGTTTTAAGAGTAACTGTTGTATAATTGTAATATTACACTCGAGGGTGTTCTTTATCGTCATTTGCACTTCTGCGATACCTTTCGGAACGGGCGAGTTCCTACAGCACCGCAGGCGTGCATTAATTATGAATATAGAACACCCTCTCGTGTAATATCGCTTAATTAAAACAATAAGTACATGCTCTAGGAAATAGTGAATCAGTCTGGATTCCAGCCTAGCATTTTTGCAATCGTCAGATGATCCTGCAGTCCTAGCCATGGTTCACATGAATCATGCTTGTCCTGGCACAACTTCAGCCTGTTTTTTGCGACTGCTACATTTACAAAGCAAACATGTACATAAACATTCAGATTTCAAATCTAAAGTCAAAGTGCTCACCCAAGGTGCCACGAATGTTAGAATTTCCCTGGGTCGGCTATTGGCACCCATGCATTTCATGTTCAATAAAAAGCTTTTTTTTATCCAAGCGCCAGTTTCTTTTTTTTTTCAGTGGTGCAACCACTCCCTTATGTAGCTATGTGTGTGGCTGGCTGGGTGGGTGGGTGGCTGGCTGGGTGTCTGGGTGGGTGGGTATGAGCACGGAAACAGCATGGTTGTTTTTCACCACCTGTGCGCAACCTAACACACACACGCGCATGTATTAACTGTATATATGATGCTTTCGGGTGTGCCAGAACAGTGACAGTACAGTAGAGCAGGGTTCCCCAATTAGAAGAAGAAGAATTAAAAAAAAAGGGGGGGGGGGGTCCCCAGATATAAATGGCATTAAATGGGGGACAGTAGCCTCTGCATGTCAAACTGGGGGGGCCTTTTCAAATGGGGTCGTGCGAGGTCGAGGTCTTGCCCTGAAAATACATTTTCAGGGCAAGACCTCGACCTTGCGCCTGCCGACTCGGCCCCCAGCCTGGTACCCTAGTCAAAATATGGCCCTTGGGGAAAATTAATTGGGGAACCCTGCAGTAGAGGGTACAGTAGAGGGACCGCCACACGGTAACTGTCATTTCTCAACCGTTTCGGACGCTGGGCGGCACGGCCCCCTGGTCGCGTTCCTGGGGGTCTGGAACTTCCCCACCACCGGGGACCCCCACATGGTAACTCTGTCATTTCTCTACCGTTTCAGACACGGTGTGGCTCGCCGGCACCGGCACCCTGGGTGCGTTCCTGTGGGTCTGGAGGTGTATTGCACTGATAACACTGGGTGTGTTTGATATATAGGTACACTGACCACACTGCCAATACAAACTAATAGCTGAGTGTGACCCCGGTGTGCAGCTGAATTCGCCCTTAAAAATATATATAATTTAAATGTTAAAACTATTTGCCTATAAGGTGACTTGATTGACATAAAAAAGGTCGGCTCAAACCCACAATACTTTTTTTCTCAAGTCAAAAAAGTGTGGGCACCCCTGCTGCAGGACAGGGCAGGTGATCGGAACATCACAGTAAACAAAGCCCAGGCATTCATTGTAAAACAAACCATTAGGAAATTGCACAATGCTGTCAATGCACATCATATAATGCTAAATGGTTTGAAAAATAACTTCAATTGTGAATTTAACTTTTGAAAAACTTTTCAGTTTAGTTTAGTTATCAGGCGTTTGTGATAATCTAGTGGGTTGAGCTATCCCCTCCTTGTGCAAATATGCTCCACCCTATAATCAACCCTATTCTGTAGTGTATACAAACAAACCAAAATACAACTGTCATTAAAACAACATGACAGCAGCATCAGCTACTCAGCAAGTGGCTTGATGTCCAGTTCCAGTGAATATGACACACAGTACGGAATAGTCTTCCATGTAATCCATGTGTGTATAGTGCAGTTTGGGATTAAATTAAAAGTTCCTACTGTATATCCAAAATAACAGGTGGAAAGTAACTAAGCGCATTTAGCCTACTTAATAATAATAATAATTTTGAGGGGTTTAGTTTACTCAGGTATTTTTCTATATTGCAGTATTGGTACTTTTACTTAAGTACAAAGTGTGAGTACTTTTTCCATCAATGCAAAATAATAAAACTGACTAATTTTGTCCAAAGCAAAGTGTAGCAGGTCATTGTCTGATGTCAAAGGTTGTAAAGAAATGTTGGGGGGGGGGGGGGGGGGGAGCATTTGCAAAGAGGTCACATTTAAGAAAACAGCACAGACCTTGTAAGAAAAACAAACTATTAGGAAATGGCACAATGTACTTCTCCATATGAAAAGCTAAATAGACTTGACTGACAACCTATCTGGTGCAATTCTGAAGCCAGGCAATCAATTACACAATAGCAACTATATTGAAATAATATCACATGCATGCCAAATTCCTTCAATGCAATATAATGTTCAGACTTCGTTTTGACTCGTTCGACTTGTTTTCAAAACTATTTATAACTTCTATAGCATGGTGATGCTTACAAAAATAATACAACTATGACAATTATAACACTGATCCTCGCCATAAGAAAGTCTGATCGGTGACCAGTACAGTAGTGGGCTACTAATGAGCTATTGTGATAGGCCTACTTGACATTAAAAGTGAGCATTATAAAAAACCCAAAATGGGTATGACATTGAAACCGGCTTGCACTGATTGTGTACCTCGGCTGAAATAGACAAGAGCTAGGACCCAGAGTTTCTGTTTCTAGATTTGATTGACCTTCCCAACCAAAGAGCAGACACTTACAAGCAGAACATTATTACTGGTATGTTAAAATGCCTCAGTGAAGAAAACGGATTTGATGATGCATATTTGAAGCAGGCAGCAGCACTTAATAGTTTCATTTGCAAGTGATGCTGCCAGTTTCATGTTGGGGCGGAAATCTGGAGTAGCTAAGAAAATGTGTACATTAATTGTGCACTTATTTAGCGCCTTTATATCCAAGGCGCTATACATAGATTGTGCATTACCACGCTCGCGATGACGGCTATTCTGTCGTCTGATAGGATCATCTTACATCTCTCTTTCTCTTTCTCTCTCTCTCTCTCTCTCTCTCTCTCTCTCTCTCTCTCTCTCTGGGCAGAGCGAGCGTCTTTCTTGTTTATCGGGAGAGAGGCGAGGGGGGGGAAAACATCTTCATTCACATAAAGGAACACCGAGACACAGGCTATTTATAGGAGAGGTTACAGTAACACCTGTAACCGATCGAATGCTGTGACTCGTGGTCGCCGATTGTTGACTTATACATTTTATGGAAAATTAATTGCATTCTCTATTCTAAGAGATAAGATATTGGCGATTATGGAAAATAGCTTCACATTTGATTGATGCACATTCAGATGAGTGAATGTTTTTAAAGGACAACTTTCGTTTATTTAGAAATCAGTTAATTATTAGTTATGTGTATGTAGGACCTACATAACCGTCAAAGCAATTTAGTCGAATTGCAAAACGGCGACCCCCAAAGTCGCAGGATTCGACGGGGCACATCTCTCGGTGTAACACAGGATCGACGCTCCACCTTTCCCCGTGCAGCAGGAGGATGACAGCTGTACAGTAACACATCATTACACAACATATTGTACCTCTCCATTCATATCCGTGCCGCATCGCGCACACAACGCGGACGGATTTGAATGAACAAGCCGGCTGGAATATTGACAACTTCACCCACGAAGACAATCTAATAATTAATCCCTACATGAGTTGATCTCTCCTCCTGCTCATCATCATCATCGCCACCAGGTGCATTCATTCAACATCTTCTCTACCGTGAAGACTGAGGTGAAATAAGACCACAGAAACCAACCCAGTTCAGAGGTAATTAAAGCTCCGTTGACGTGCTCTCGCCATGTAATTAAAATAATGCTTAATTGGCAGTGCTGTTACAGTAATGATAATGCGTTTAAAGCAGACACCTGGGGTGCGAACACATTTTTCACTTCACCTAAAAGAAAAAAGACAGGCCTGCTGTGCACACGGCTGCGTCTTGAATGATGAGCTTTATTTCCAATCTCATCTGTAGCTAAATCTAGTCGATTAGGCCTATTAATTATCAGTGATATTGACGTGCAGGGTAGGCTATAGGCCTACCTTTTAAGTCATGCAAACGTCGTTTTAGTTGGATGTTGACACCAACTTGTTCTAATTTGATCTGCTTTAACGTTATGGCCAGGCCACCCAGAAATGGACAAACTGCATGGCTTTTTAAACCCATACCGTATTTAGTTTACGGATTTCCAACGCCATAAACCAATATGTGACTGATGGGTGTATTGTATGCCAGCCAGTATAGTAGGCTATAGATAGAGCTATTCGTGCTAGAATTAATAATACTTGTAATTACAGATCAATGTATGCTAGAACCCATTTATGTTTTATTGTGTGGACAGTAATGACAGCCATATAGGCTACTTTATGCATGCTAGAATAAACCTACCATAGAATGACTGCTCTCTAGTCTGAGTCATCTATAAGTACAGTAGACCTACAGTATTAGGCTGCAGGCTAAGCTAAACATGGCTGTGTTGGTTTATTTCGACACAAATGAAAAACTATTATGTTGATATATGATCACTAAGTACAAAAGCAAATTCCACCAGTTGTTACTGAATCCCACCCTCACTGCATTCAAAGGTACTGTAATGGACGTTGTTTGCCCCTTAAAACAAGTGTTAAATATATCTATGGTCTTCTGTCATAATAAAGATCATCGTTACAATAGATGTGTGTGTTGTTCAGTGACAGGGTCGCTGTCTCAAAATACACTCAAAATGCATCTTCAGGTCATGGTACCAATTTAGTCTGATCAGGAGATAGATCTCATACAGGACATGATTAAATAAATCAATGAGCCAACAGAATTGGAATACTATCAAATTGAAACTGATGAATTGCTACTAATTTGCAACTGAAACTGAAAATGCATTTTCTGTTTAATATTAAGAGCTGGAGAGACAGGGAGACCCCTGTTATTGAACAAACTCCATAGCAGTGATTACGATCAGATATAGAGCTATACGTTTTTAACAAACATTTTTGTTTTAACCAAAATATTGCACTCACTCTTATATTTTTTTGGACCCGTAAAGGTCCAATTGGTTCAATTTGTACACTACACTAGTATTCTGAGCTAAATACATTGAAGATTTGTGTTTAAAAATTAATTCATAGGTGCATCAATACATCAACAAACTGGCCTCAAATTGAATTTGTATTCCCAAAGAACATATAACCGGCCAACAAAATCATCATTGCATCTTAGTGTAATACTTTACTAGTATCTTATAAAGAAAGTGTCGTGTATTGGGGTCCATGGCCCAATATGCCTATTCATTTGGGCTGAGTGTGTCGTAGACATGAAAATGTTCGAGGACTGCTGCTTTATCCAATGATGGCCAGGTTTACTGTTTTATTTGATTCCAGCCTAAAGTAAAATCAGCCATGTGAACAAACTGTTTCAGACATGTTTTTCATCTCATCAATATATCCATCCAAGATTAGATACACTTTTGAGTTTGAGTTTTAAAGATGTCGAAATGTTGAATGCTGGAAACCTCATTATGTCCAAAAGTGTTACTTTATAGCAAAAATAGCAGATCTACAAGCTCAAAAACGATATGTCACTGTAGTATGATGAAGTAGGACATTAATTTACAGGGGGAAAAACGAACATGAAAAGTAAAAATACGGAGATACAACATTTCTGCCAGACAGCGACAATACATTTCATGCTTTTATTTCTTTGTGCCTTGACTATTGCAATGTTGTGTTAAATGGGCATTTCAATTTCAAACATGTTTGGGGTCATTTTAACATCTACTCGAGCTTCTGCACCGTAGGCAGTTTTTAAGTTGCTTGATTAAAATCTGGCGCGGGAAATTATTTTGTAAATAATTTACAATATCTCAGTGACAGTCCCACATACAGGTAGGTAGGAATCGTGTGGACAGAAAAGGCTTTGCATTGATGAAACCGGGTACAATGAATGCAAACTAAGATATATTTCTATTCTTTGAATGTTATGTTTTTTCACTTTCCTCTTTAGTCTTTTTGATTTGATGTCTCACGTAAAAAAAACTTGAAACGTGAAAGCACTCTTGTTTGACTGTCTCCATATATATTCTTTTTTTATTAACAAAACATTCAAGGATGGTGCATTTTATTTAATTTATTTTATAGTTCACACAACACGTTATCATATTTTATATATGAATGCTTCATTCTGAATGGTCAATCACTGAAATCAGCGGTGTGTTATTTCTGATAATGACTGCTCTGCCCTATAACAGACCACTCTAAACAAAGGCTCAGCACCTGGCTGCACTGCTTGAAATTTATTCTATATCCAACATGACAGCCATGTAAACAAACACACAACTAATCGATTTTATTTTCATCAACACTAAATTGTTTTCCGAGGTATGGCTATTCTGACAATCCACGCATGTTTGGTGTGGCTTGAAATGTATTCAATATCCAACATGACAGCCATGTAAACAAACACACAACTAATCGATTTTATTTTCATCAACACTAAATTGTTTTCCGAGGTATATGGCTATTCTGACAATCCACCCATGTTTGGTGCGGCTAGGAGAAACGGTGCACCTCACAATTCCGGATGTTACGTTTGTGACACCCACCGCACCTTCCTTCTAGGCAGGTGGACGGCGTCCCCAGCGGGAATCGAACCCAGGACCTTCTAGCTGTGAGGCGACAGCAATACCGACTGTGCCACCGTGCCCCTCTAGGCAAATTTAATATAGGATAAAAATGCGGGGAATACAGAAAATTAAATTGTATGAATTTCCAAATGTAAATAATGTGTAAAATATCGGTCTACATAAGATGGCGAAAGTGGAGCAGCGTTACGGACAGAGGGACGGCTCGGACCAGAACTTCGACTACATGTTCAAGTTGCTGATCATCGGCAACAGCAGCGTGGGCAAGACCTCCTTCCTGTTCCGCTACGCAGACGACTCTTTCAGCAACTCCTTCGTCAGCACGGTGGGCATCGACTTCAAAGTGAAGACCGTCTACCGCAACGAGAAGAGGGTCAAGCTGCAGATATGGGTCAGTATACTATATGGATACCTACAGGCATGTGCACACATAGACATCAAAGGGGGCTTGAGCCCCTGCCCTTTTACCCTTTTGCAAAGTGCCCGCTCCAGACCATGAATGCAGCATTTACTATGTTGAAAATAAGTGCAAATGCCATACCCGAAGGCAGCATTCAGAAGAATTGCCTTTTTCTGAACTCTCCTGAACTTGAATGCAGTATTTTACATTTAAATAATTTGTCCATATTGTACACCGCATCTTCAGTATCTAAAGAGTGCGGGGTCATGCCCCGAAAATAGCTTGTAAATACGCTATTTTCACATTTTTTAAACAAAATTCCCGTTTTAGGGATAGACGTTTGTTGTGACCTTGTAGATCCGCTATTATCCACATTTCAGCCCCTGCCTCATTCTCTGCACGTCGCTGGATGCCTGTATTCATTTTGTTTTGATCTATGGCAGTGACCCCAGACTAGTACACGTGACGTTGTATGAAACCGTGTTGAAGATTTTGTCATATATTTCACATAGACTTGTTTGACATCAATATCATCATTGTTGTGTAAATCTTTGTTTTGTTACACTTTATCTTTTCTATTCATATGTTGGATTCATGTTAATGTGTATTAAACCCTTAATATATTTTTTTACCTCTACATCAAACCTCTTTGCTGGAAAATCTACAAACTCACAATGCGTCGCAAGCGAGCTGGTAGATTAGCTAATTTCTCCGTGAATGTTCCCCAGAATAGGGAAGCTAGGTTTCAAGCATAGACTGATTTCAAGTGCTTAATGTAAAAGAACAAAATTCCTATCACACAAAGGTGCCCCCCTGGCCTGTAGTAACTGAGGATCCCCTAGGAGTCCCAGCAGACTTTTTCTTTGTAATATTGGTCAAAAATATTGACCACTGGCCGTCTGAACGATTTTCTATGGAGATCTGTACCCTTACAGTAGTCGAGTCTACTGAATATAAATGGGCAATTTTTTTTCCTTCAAAATGCTGAGACATAAGTCCTTTAATCTGTGATAAATTCTTAAGATAGTAGGCCGGCCTTTGTAATTGTGTTAATACGGCTGTTAAAATTCAGGCTTGAGTCCATGACTACACCAAGGTTTTTGACTTCAATTGTGTTTTTTCACATTTCTAATTGTACCTCAGCGCTGACTTGTAATCATTCTTTATTGGCTGCAAAAGCAATTACTGGAGTTTTCTGCTAAATACTAATTAAAATTAAAAACACGTTACATATTTATGTATTTTAGAAATACTTAACCTTTTACTCAAAGGGGACAAAGCCTGTCGCACGTTGATGATGTCATTTGTCCATGTGGTCTAGCAATAAATACTTAACCTAAACATAACTAAAAACCAACGTGATACTTCCTAAGTTTTATATGTTAAATAAGTGTTGAATAAAATAATAACTACTTCTAAAATAAAGATTTTGTTCGAGGGCAATTATAATATAAGGCTTATTAGCCAGGGATCCTTTGAAGATTCAAACCAGTTTAGTGCTGTTCCAGAAAGTCCCACCCAGGTTCCAGTAGTAATGTTGAGATCCAGCTAGTACTAAGACTGACATGTTGCCACTGTCTGTGTCTAAGTGGACAAACAATTGGTCTGGTCAAACTCCTGACTGAAGCGTTGTTCAGTGTCAGTTGTTCAGTTCCTTTTATCACGATGAACTTGTATGATGATGAAATCACCCACTTATGTCATTTGCCATCGACTTGATGTACGGAAGAACTTTCGTTGTACGAAGTCCATAGACTTGGCCACATACACGACTGCTAGAAGGTGTGTCATTCTGCGCTGTTATTGGCTTGAAGGTGTGTAAATCGTCTGTCTGTCTGTCTCTGTTTGATACGCTTGTACTCTTCCAGGCAGTTTTGTTTCTGGGTCAGCCAAAAACATGTTTGGCCGACTGTAGAAGAACACCAGGTGGCAGGACAGTGTAGTAGGTCAGCAAGCGACTTTGAGTACCTAGGAAATCGCTATATAAATCACACTATTATTACAAGTATTATTATGAAGAGGGCCGCATGGTGGCACAGTCAATACTGTCGCCTCACAGCTAGAAGGTCATGGGTTTGATTCCCGCTGGGGACGCTGTGGGCACTGGGGGCGTGTTCTCTCCTCTGCATCATTAGTACTACATCTGGCTGGGGTAACTCCCCTGTCAGGTGAAAAGAAGTAGCTTGAACCTTTCAGTCCGCTTATACTTGGTTGTGAGCGGGTGTTGCAAAAGTATTGGCATCACAATATACGTAAAGTGACGCTTGCTTGCAGGTTTATTAAATGGAACACAATCGGATCCGAATAAAAAGCTAATTTTAAAAAGCTCTCTCGGAGCTTTGCTGACGCCTGACGGAAGTCATTTGCATGACTTGCATGAGAATCTCAGGAATGGACATAGCTTCAAGTTTACTATGACAGTAGTGCTCTTCTCACAATGGCCTCTTGCCCTGACACAAGTCCTTCAGTTATGTGGAAGCTAGTGGTGAATATGTCAAACTAGCCCCTCCTATATACAGCTTTTGTCCCTACATGTCTCAATATTGACAATGAAAGGACTCAAGGAGAAATTGGGTCAAATATGATTTAAATCTTGTCCCCATATTTGCCATTGACAATGAAAGGAGAAATTAGGTCAAATGTCCGCCAAATATGACGTAAATTTGTACGATGACAAGAGCGCCCCTCACTTCACACGGGTGTGATTTTTCTTTTCTAGCTCATGTGCAGTCAGTGTACTTGGACCGTGGACATGAGCTGGTGATGAAATGTACGTCAGACAGTATGATGGTGGGCCCAGATGATGGAAAATAAAGGGAAGGCAAACATGTAGGAGGCCTATAGATGGGGGTAAACAGTAAATAAGATGAGCCTAGTAAATAGATGGGGGACTCCAAGATGTCTTATCTCCATATTTTAACTTGACACGTTTTGAGCCTGACGATCCGGGGATTAAATAGTCAAGTGGAGTATGCCTTTTATTAAATGGTGGACGTAGTAGAGGCCTTGCCTCTACATTGATGTGTTCAGTTCAAGAGGACGAGGGGGAGAACATGGGCCACATGAACCTCAAGTTTGTTTTTGTCTTTGTTTAGGCCCAGTGTTATTTTCTTGAGTGAATACTTTTGAGTGGATTCATTAAGGTTATTTTAAAGCTCTCACTCCCTCTGTCTGTCTGTCCTCTCTGTGTGTCTCTGTCTGTCTCGCTCTATAAATGGTGTATTTATATAAAAATCTGTCCTCTGTCCTCTCTTGATGAAAGTGAAAGATGGAGAACAGACAGGCAGCTTGCAGCTGGCAACGATGGTTGCCATGGCAGCTGCTCTTTGCTCTTTACACACACGTACGGATACACACACATGCACACAAACATACATGCACACACGCACGCACACAGTGTGCTGTCAGCCTCAGTAATAGATGTGTCTTTGAAAGCCTAATCAAGCAGCAGCTTGTAATGTGTACAGCTCACATGTCATCTGAAACACCAGGGCACTGCCTTTAAAGGGCCCCCAGATGAATGTGGACGCTCGTCTGAAAATATGTTGTGCCAGGGACACCCCCATACAAGATGTGTTGTTAAAACGTTTTTATTTGAAAAGAAACATCAATATCTATTGTTAATTGATCCTATGTTTAGTAATTTAGCATGGGAACCCCACTTGGGGTTCAAAAAACAAACAATGGGCCATTTTTTAACCCGATTTTCTTTGAAAACACCCAGGATTCCTCACGACTCACAATAGGTAATATAAAGAAAGACTGAATTAATTTCCAAGCCGATTCCTCGTGACTCGGATGGTATATAAAAGGGGTTCCCGTCGGCCTGCCCCTTAATTCACAGGTACAGACGGGTACTCTACAGACAAGTGTGCATCGTTTCCGTATAAGTTACTTTAGTTACTTTCCAACACTGGTTAGCCTTTAACCTTGACCGCCCTATTTTGGGCATGTCATTACAGATCCTTTTCCCCCCAAAACCCATAGAGTACTGAGTGACTTATTTTATCATGAAGACGCGCGCGTGTGTGTGTGCCTGTGTGCAGAGGCGTATTTACAATAAGGCGAGGGCAGGCCACCGTCTGTCCAAGTCTCAATCTCGCCTGTCCTTGAAAACGGTGATAAAAAGAAAGATACAAAATCGCCAAACTTAGAACAATGGGTTGCTCCGACTTGCTCGTCCATTCGCCCCTCGCCCATTCACGGACCGGGCATGTCCATTACGTGGCGCGACCCTCCCATGCGAATACAACACCTTTGTGTTCACACACCTTGCTGTCAAAGAACGCAAGGGAGATACATTTGACACCCTACTAAAGGTATTTGATGCGTGCCCAGCTGAAGTTTTTGCCAGTGTATTGACTTCTTAAGGGCACTAATTACACTGCCAATGACCACATTTTACAAAGAGTAAAAAGTGCACGCAGAACTACAATGACAACCTCTCGCCTAAATAGTCTGTGTCTCCTAGCGTTTTAGAGAGATTTAACTGAAGGTCTGAACTACGATTCTGTTATAGAGATTTTCAAGCGAAAGCCCCGCCATCTCATGTTCTGAGACTGATTGTGTGAACACTATTTAATTATTTAATTTAGCTGTGAAGTGTTTGAAGAGTCACTACCCTAATTTGTGCTGGCGTTATGTGTTTATATTTTCGCCTGGCCAACTTGTAATTCCTGCATACGCGTGTGTGTGTGCGTGTGCGTGCGTGCGTGCAGGCATGCTTGTCTGTTAATAACATGTATGTTTGTTACAGGACACAGCGGGACAGGAGCGCTACAGAACCATCACTACAGCGTACTACAGAGGAGCCATGGGCTTCATCCTCATGTATGACATCACCAACGAAGAGTCCTTCAACGCCGTGCAGGACTGGTAATTGGTCCTCACACTGTCACATGACCTGTCACATTAGTTCTGTAGTTATATAGGCCGTTGAGTAAAGCTTGTTTTTGACCAAAAACGCAATCTGGGAAAATAATCTTTGTACATCTATTTACATTGAGGCGGACAGAGACGGACCGGTTCATTTCTGGTTGTATCGGTTGCCTAGCAACCATTCATATGTTGGGGAAGAGCTTTAGCACTTTAGCTCTTTAGCACTATAAACACGGTTCTGACGTCTGGGGGTGTCAAATGGCAGTTAATGTTTTTTAATGAAGTTTGTTACTTCAATGCTAGTCTCACATTGTCAGACTGTTGCCTCTCGCAATTTTCAAATGCTTCCGTCATACAGTCTGGATCACGGAAGCTCTGATCATGAGTAAAATATAAAGCGGAAGTGAAGCATCCTCCCCACTTCCGTTTCGTCTTTACAGTCGCACAAATGTATCCTATTATAAATAGAAAGCATTAAGCATAGATACCTTGCTGCTTAGCAAAAAAATAAGCTCTAAAGACATTTTAAAATATATTTTTGTGAATGGAAATGAGATTACTCTGATTTTGGGAGGTGTAGTTCCAGACTATATAGCATTCAGAGATTGTGGAATAGTTATCTATGCGGTAACGCAAGACTACTTCAGAGCTAATGTGTGCCTGGTTATGTTTCACCTGGTGTGTGTAGGGCCACCCAGATCAAGACGTACTCTTGGGACAACGCTCAGGTCATCATGGTGGGCAACAAGTGTGACATGGACATGGAGAGGGTGGTCCCTGCAGAGAAAGGAAAACACCTGGCCGAACAATTAGGTGAGTCCATTCCTGCATCGTTATTATGAAAGGGGTGGACTTAGACCATGACTCAGCTATACATACTTTACGTGAACCAGGACTGTAAATGGTCAATTTACTGTCCGGATATAGCACCTTTATCCATGCAATGTTCATTGCATTACACACATAGACCCTCATTTATCAACCGTGCGTACGCCAAAATATGGGTGCACGCCGAAATTACTGCAATTGTCGGCATTTACCATTTCCGCCAAAGCTTGAAATTGAACGTGTGCCACGACAAAAATCACATCTGGTCGGAAGCTGTCGTACGCTTTGTCCTCGGCTGTTTTTCTGTCGTACACAAGCGGAGCAGCATTGTCTGAACTGCTGACACGCTGTTACAGGCATCTAAACATATGTTTTCACTCCTAAAATGTTAATATAAAACATATACATGTAAAAAAAAAGAGAGATTTCCAACTTTACAAGTAATTAAAATCGCGCAATTAAAAACAATATAACATGTTTACAATGTATTAGTTTGTGCTTAATCAAACAGTGCTTTACTGGCCTTGTTATGCGAGCACACTTGTGAAATGATTTGGGAGCGCATGCGGCATGAGCGTGACATCAGATGCCTATATAATCACTGTGATATTATAAAAGGCATAAATGGACTGCACGCCTTTATTTCCAAGTGACAATGACAAGCATACAGCTTGCCTATTAGCAATTGTAGCAGGCTATAGGCGTAAGGGGCTTAATCATTCACCATTTAAATAAGTGCTTTGACAGTTCAGATAAAAGCATTTTCGGGGGTCGGGAGGATGGGACCGCGGCGTGCGTCGCCAACACATACCAGCACACATGCAAGCCTTCATCCATATGTTTATGATTCGTTCATCAATGATCAAATCACTCCATAAACGTTGATTATGACTGGCTTGACGACATGGTAGCCTATCTCTCATGCAGGCATCACTCACCCACAGGACTTATCACAGCAGTGCGCAGTCTCACTGATCGCCTTCGCCGGGCACTGCGCACAAAATCCACGAATGGGTAAAATTAATATAGGCCAGCCTACAAACGTAGTCCATTCATGGCGATGCGATGTGTCATGTAGCCTTGAGGTGCGTGCGTGCGTGGACATGGCGGCAAGGCAAGTGAGGTGAGAGGGAAATATACAGGGTAGGCATACAGCTTTATTTAATTCATGCAGGTGTTCATTCTTTATTTATTTAAGATACAACACACCAGTTAGTTGGGCTTGCAAGTTGCGTGTGCGTGCGTCTGTGTGTGTGTGTATGAGAGAGGGGGGTGAGGGGGGCAAGGCACAGGGGAAACCTTTTTCCTGTAACCATGGTTTCCAGGTCGTATTGCAGTTGTTCATGTCGCAAAAACGAGGGCGAGGCTTGATTTCATAGGGCGTACCAGATAGATTTCAGCCGTCACATTTATTAACGTTGGAACGAAATTAAGGAAGGATCAGCTGTTTGCGATCACTTTATAAATGCTGTGGCGATGTGGGTGTACTATGAAACCTACACTCAAATTTGGGGCAGATTTTACACTCAATTGATAAATGAGGGCCATAAAAACCCCCAGGAAAGTGTTTTAAATCTTCTAAACGCCATTAGTTTCCCTTTAATGTGGTTAACCAAGAGAAGAATGATAATCAATGACAGAGGAATAAAATGTGAATAGTTTGACAGTCCCAGGAGTGTGACAGTTATGTTAAGCGGCAGTGCAACATGAGAACACAAGCACTGCTGAACCACAAAGCGCTCCCCTGAGGGCGCTGTGTGTGTGTGTGTGTGTGTGTGTGTGTGTGTGTGTGTGTGTGTGTGTGTGTGTGTGTGTGTGTGTGTGTGTGTGTGTGTGTGTGTGTGTGTGTGTGTGTGTGTGTGTGTGTGTGTGTGTGTGTGAGAGAGAGTGTGTGTGTGTTGCGCGTGTTGCGCGTGTTGCACGTGCGTGTGTGCTGCTCCAGGGCAGTGTCATACAGGTTTTATGTGTGCTAAGGTAAGAGGTTTGTCTCATGTACTGTATGCAGTATGCACACATGAGGGATATTCGGGCTAGGCTTATAGCCTCAAACTGTCGTAATATCTGTACCTTTTACAACACTATCAAGGCACAACAAAATACATTTTTGTCAATAAAATCAGCTGTAGATTTATTCGACTAAATGATGATGATATTTAGACAACTAGACTAAAACTAAAACTAAAACTAAAACAGATCAGATGACTGAGTTTGCTCTCAAATGTAACACTTTTTGTCACATTTCTTCTTCTCTCTCGTCCCCCAGGTTTCGAGTACTATGAGGCCAGCGCCAAGGAGAACATCAACGTGCGCCAGGTGTTCGAGCGCCTGGTGGACATCATCTGCGTGAAGATGTCTGAGCGTGTGGACGTGGAGGCCCCCGCCCAGCCCGGTGCCGCCAACACCACCCGACTCACCGACAAGCCCACCCAGCTGCCGCAGAAGTGCTGCTGATTGGCCGCTGTAACGCTGTCACATTCTTTCTACGATGATTCCACTTCCTGCCATTCCTCTTTTGTCGAGCTCTCGTCTTTTCTTCCTCCTCTTCCTCCTCTTCCTCTTCCTCTTCCTCTTCCTCTTCCTCTTCCTCTTCCTCTTCCTCTTCCTCTTCCTCTTCCTCTTCCTCTTCCTCTTCCTCTTCCTCTTCCTCTTCTTCCTCTTCCTCTTCCTCTTCTTCCTCTTCCTCTTCCTCTTCCTCTTCCTCTTCCTCTTCCTCTTCCTCTTCCTCTTCCTCTTCCTCTTCCTCTTCCTCTCCAAACCAGCCAAAAGAGAAACAGCATCTGTTCTGCTGTCATACCCTAAATCACATGATTTAGGGTACTAAATAGGGCCCGACCGATAGTGGACTTTTGAAGGCACATGCCGTTATTATAATGTAGTACAATCAATCTTGATTTTAGGTGTTTGCACACTGGTGCGTTTTTTCGGCCAAATATCAGAGCGAATTTCGGAGGACGTAAATAAAACATCAACCTCACTTTGTGTCAATCACGTTTGCACACTGCTACCGAATATATCGTCCGTATAAAGTTTTTTCAGACTGGGGTAAATTTTCAATATTATGTCTTTTAAAAAATGATTCACATCTCCGCATATCAGACAACATATCGGCCGGTACCGATGTATCTGTGACGGGCCAATATCGGTCGGGCTGTAACGTGAACAAACAAATATAACTCTTATTATTCTTACTACTACTACTGCTACTAATACTACTTTACTGTTACTATTATTACTACTACTGCTACTGCTACTTGTAGTGTGTACATCTCTATTTGTCACCCAGTACTCTGAGCTTGACCGTGAAGTAAACTGAGGGAACGAGAGGAAGCTTAAAGCAGGCTACACTGGTAAGCACAGCACTGCCTCTGACTCTCCTCCGTGTGTGTGTGTGTGTGTGTGTGTGTGTGTGTGTGTGTGTGTGTGTGTGTGTGTGTGTGTGTGTGTGTGTGTGTGTTGCGTTGCACAGCACAATAAGACACACATGCGCCATAGCTGTTCACAATCATACGTTTACAGGGGTGAAGGTCAACAGAAGGTCATCAGTGTCTAACACCATGAGGCCAGTAAGAACCCATAAGGGTCCATTTTAACTCTTTAACTCTGAGAGTGTCAAAGTGAGTATATCTGCTCCTGGCCTTACTTACACACTGTAAAATCCTGAGTGGATTTTAGTGTGCACAGTGCAGCTTTGTTGCACCACCAACGCACAACTCCCAGGCTCGCCTGGAGTCACAGTCAACTATTGTAAAGGGTACATTTATTCCCTTATTAGCCTTAAAGCACTCTGAATTACATTCTATAAATGTTGGTATACAAATCCAGTTCATTATTATCAATATCAACCGATTTTAGTAACTCGTCTCGTGTAGCCAGATGATTGCATGCACGCACGCACTAAAACCTGGGAGCTGACCAGTACAACCACAGACCGTTGGCCACTGAGAAACTTTTTATTTATTTATTTATTTTAGTGTTAGGGGTACATGGTGACCATTCACTTCCACACACAGATTTATTTTCCTGACGGTCCTGGTAATCGAACTGGGAACCTTTTGGTAACAAGCGCACTCCTCTAACAAATTGGTTTGTTTTTTAATTAAAACATTTTTGCCACCCAGTTATTGAACGTAGATGTCAGGAGGAGATCCCAGAATGTCTGGCTACGCGAGACTAAAGCCGGCTACATAGGATATTTAGACTAAAGCCGGCTACATAGGATATTTAGACTAAAGCCGGCTACATAGGATATTTAGACTAAAGCCGGCTACATAGGATATTCTTCTGGTTTCGGAAAGGCTTCTGATCCGAAGAAAAATCTTTGTTGTCCCTGATGTAAATTGAGGGGTGAGAGGAAGCTTAAATACTAAAAGATTATACTGCCTCAAAACGCCTTTCTGAGTTCTGAATGGCAGACCCCACCCACTCTAATAATCTGCCCTTATACTGTAGTTAAATGAATCTGCCTACAGTATAGTAACACTGCGGCTTGCTTGGTCCGCTCAAGCCACTGACGCATTGCACAGTGCTGGAACTGATAGTACTTCCAGGAACTTCCCCTGAAGTTGCTGTGGCAAATCTGTCACGACGGTACGGAAGCTTTGCCATTTCTTGCTTACACAGGTGGTGTTATGGTCACTCAGAGAGGGATTTCATACGTGTTTGTATTATGAGACTAGGACTTCCTTAACCTCCTTACGGTGAGACTAGCCTCCTCAATCAATCAACTAAAAACGATCACTGCTTTCACCGCTGCAGAATGAAGCCTTGGACAGAATGTGGAAACAAAACTCAATATATTACACTGACCCACCTTGAACGTCTGGCCAACTTCTGACCAATTACACTGTCCGAACTTTCTTCAGCTAGTCAGAACATCTTGGAGGTGCAAGAACATCCGAAACAGAGTTCTGACAGGCACTGCAGAAGTTCTTGAATTAGGTCATTTTGTAGTTCTTGCGTACCCTGTAAGTTGGTTGATGTTTGTAGGCTTAGGTTCCAAGTTCTGCCAACCAAGAGTAATATTTGAAGTGCTAAAGAGGGTTTTAATCCAGTCCACACATACTCACACTTAACGTTCAAGTTGGAGAAAGACCAACATGGCTAGTACGGTGATGTTGTTTAATATGGTAATATGTTACACAGTAAGAACATGATGAGAAACGATTCAAACGAATACAATGATCAAAGATTGCTGACGTTGGCATCAGATATAAAGAGATACCTTGACCAAGGTACTGGCGTTACACCTGGAGTCTGTCCCCAGGGGTCACTGCTGCACCATGGCTGCACACTGCTAAACAATAGTAGCTATAGGATGGGACCAAAATAAATGCAGAGGAGAAATATATCCAAGGGGACAATAAAACATCCAATGCCATATTATGGTATAGTTTCTGTGACAGTCTTATGTAGAGCTGTTGAGTTAAAAGCACACGCTTAGCGCTTATTTATAAACTTGTATCTCCCACTTAGCAGGTAGTCATGTAGCCCATATATTAGCAGTGTTTCTTTCATTTTGTGTGTGTGTGTGTGTGTGTGTGTGTGTGTGTGTGTGTGTGTGTGTGTGTGTGTGTGTGCGCGCGTGTGCGCGTGCGGACGTGTGTGCACATGTGCGTGCGTGTGTTTAGAGTGTATCTGTCCTATTCCATATGCCAGACTATCTATTGCGTGTTGAGTTCTATGGGTTTGGTGTCGTGTGCAGTATCATTGACTGAAGTGTGCTATTTACTGACATCATGTCAGCTGACATATACATACGTAAAACATAAAACCATGTAGAAAAAGAAAAACAACAATGGAAAAACTTTTGTGGATTTATCATTGACTATTATTACGAGGATGATGATCATTTAAAAAAATACTGTACTAGTATAACCAATATATCCTGCCAAATTGTTAAATAGAAATCACAGCGCACGTTTTCTGTGTGTGAACCCCACCATGTGTGTCTTCATATTGATGAAATAATACAATAATATTATTATTGGCAATGTCTTCATATGATTATTTTTTATTAAGTGACTTTGTAAATGATAGAACTAGGACATTCTACTGGTGTTTAGTATGGATTTATTTTTATGCTGTATTAAATTCCCTAGAGAGTTTATGTAAAGTTATTGGTGTCTTACTTACAGTCCTCCTGTACGAGGGAGAAGCACAAAGTGATTGTACAAAATATTGTGAATGTTTGTAAATTATAGATACAATTTAGTATAATAATGAATAAAAAAAATTACAATCTTTATCCATAGATTGCTTTGTTGCCTTTTTTGTCTCAGAAAACACAGATTGTTATTTCTTCAGCTGTACTTTTTAAATGTACGGTATGTTGTTTTATAACATATATTTACAATGTACGATATACTGTATATATTCAAAAGGTAACTAAAACATTGCATGGATGCACCTTGGATGTATCTCGATTCCTTAGTGATGTATCCCAAGGTCATCGGGGTTTCGGGTCTCTCTCTCGAACATCATACCCCTCACTCAGGCGACCCAGCCGAGGTCCCGACTTACGTCCCAGTAGCTACCCTCGATCAGTCCCATTAGGGCAAGACCAGGGCCACACAATCCGTTGGAACTACTCCGGAACTACTCTGCCAGGACTGGGAGGTACGCTTCTGGCGTGTGGAAGGACTAGGCTCTGTGGGTTGACTCCTGTCCGGGCCCCTCCTACGTCTCACCAGGTCCACTCCTCTCCTGCTCTCACCAGAGTCCCAGCACCAGACACTTTATTCAGGAGTGGTGGATTCCGCAGGTTCCACCTGAGCAATGGTGGTGCTGCAGGCTCCACTTGCGGCTTGAATGGCCCTCCTAAAGGCCTCACCGGGGGTTTGTTGGGCTTCCTCCTCACAGAGGACACAGGCTGGGGCGCCAACCCATACTGCTATATTAGATAGATAGATAGATAGATAGATAGATAGATAGATAGATAGATAGATAGATAGATAGATAGATAGATATATTATGTCTACTTAGCGGGACCGGTCACAAGGACATCCTGCATTAACATATGTGGATGTACTCAAGAACTAAACCGGAGCGCAAAGCACCAACGAGCTGCCCAGATGTAAGGAGAACCGGGATGACTGGAAGCGATGATGGAGGGCTCATCTGAGGACGACCTAGAGAGAGTGTGCAGATACCTTGTATACACTTCTTATACTGTATGTTGATTTGAGAGAGAAAACAATATTGCATAATTATTAAGACAATCATCTGGGGACCCGCCATAATAATTTGGGGACCCCCCAGTTTGGGAACCACTGCTCTAAATAAAAAGGTATTACTAGTAACAGATATCTGGGCACTGAGTATTTGACCAGACCATTGAGTGAGAGATGTTGAACTCTGTCTTCAACTTAGAGCCCACTCAGACTAGCAAAGGGAGCAGGGGGAAGGCAAGTCCTGGGTGAGTCCTTAGTAGTTATTTTAGTTTACAGAGTCTAAACAGTAAACAGCAAAATCCCCAGTGTTAAATACACATTTGTGCACTCTTCTGAGTTAAGTATTTTACTGTGTGGAATTGTGGATATTGAAATGCATCATACATGGAGTAATGTTCAGTATCATTCACACATTCATTAACATGTGACTGTAAACAAATGCAGGCATAATTATAATTTTTTATCTATATGACCGTGGCACTATTTATAGACGCGTAGTTCCATACATTGAGCTCCTACACTTAATATGCCATGTCACGGTGGTGTCATTGGAGTAAAGTAGGCTGAATACAACTCATGTGGTCAGTAGAAGTGATTAAATGACACTTCTTATTTTATTGCACCAGCTGACCTCCAACACAGGGTTATTTTTTGTCCTGAATTTCCATGTAAGGAATTTCATCCTCAATTTGAGATTAGAGATTGCAGATTAGATTAGCCTACACAATTTTTCTTTTTCCTTTTTAAGCAATTGTATTATTGCTCTGGCCATTTGTCCGACAAGCAATGGTTTTCCTTCCCTTTTATTTCCTTCACTCCCTACTCCCAGTCCCTAGTACTGAGGGCATATGCCAAGACAACCACCACCTTAGTAAGTGGCTATTTTCTCTTAAAGGTATATTCAGTGATTTCACTTAATTAAAATATCACTTATTTTTTTGTTTTGTTGTGATAATCCTCCCTACTATAGAGTGTGCTGGCCATATAAGGAGTTCCTCCCTGTCCCCAGTTAACCCCTGGGGGTCAAAAAACCTTAGGTTTCGTTTTTGACTCTCTATCCTGATTGGACGAAAGGCTGGGTCCCACAGCCAAAAACGAAATCTAAGGTTTTTTGAGTGAAATCACTGAATATACCTTTAAATCATTTTCCCCTGATCAATCCCTTATATTTTATTTTATTTTGTATTATTATTATTATTATTATTATTATTATTATATTACACAATAATACACAATAACCAATACATTTAAGAAGATTAGTCATCAAATTGAACAATATGGCTTAATATACCATTTATTCCTGTTATTAATTTTGCACACAAGGCTAAACTATTTTAAATTAACTAAAAATATAAAAGATAATAAAAATAATAATTAATTATTTTTATTTTTATTTAATATTGGTATAATTTAAATTATACCAATATTCCTGTTGTTAAATAAATTACCTAAACAGGGCAACAGGTACCCCACTCCGTCCTTAGACACCAAGCCTCGGGCCAATCAGGCGCTTCGTCTTTGAACAGAGGCATTGGCTCCACCAATCGCGTGCGGCCTTGCAGACTTTGTTTTGACTACATTGGTGTAACCATATGTCTATGGATGTAACATGGTTAGACCGTTAGGTTGGATATACAAATCAAGTCACCACGCTCTCACACTAACTATAGGTGAGTTTATTATCTTCATTGATTTAATCAATCACATCTTTGATAAGCCGTCACCCGTAATTCATTGCAATATTGTAACTAACAAGCGGCCATTCATGTTATTGAGGTACATTGTGTGAAGTGTGTTAGCCGGGGTTAGCCTTCATATAGCCTCCTCAAGCTAATGAGCTTTACTTAACTAACTTATGTGTGATTTTTTTTTACTCATGGCACAAAGCTGTCGCTTGCCGAGCAGAACACACAGCTCGAACAATCTGAAGATCAGCAATTTGTCCCCGAGCGACACAAGGGCCAGTCAAGGTGGGTTGAGGATAAAATATGCTAATAGCAGTGATAGAACAAGAAGTACTCACATTTTGTCATCAATACCCACTGTCTGTCACAACAAGTACAAGTTGGGTATCCAAAATGTAGTAATCTACGCGAGTAAGAGTACAAAAGTATTGGTGCCAAAATGTACTTACAGTACCATTGCCAAAGGTAAAAGTACTAATTGTGCAGAATGTCTCATTTCACTCTCAAGTTTTCAAATAAAAAAGCTTTAGAAAATAGCAGATTACAAGCACACAACACACCGCAAATTAAGTGACGCATTGTGAGCTTGTAGATCGGCTATTTTCAAATTGCCAATATATAGGTCTGGTCTGGTAACTCTGGTCTGGTCTGGTCTGAACTGATTCAATAATAATCAAATAATCAAAAAGTAACACGTTTTTAAATAATTGTAGTGGAGTAAATGTACAATATTGCCATTGAGATGTAGTGGAGTTTAAGTTAAAGTATTGCAAATTGGAAGTACTCCAGCAAAGTAAAAAATACCTCAACATTGTGCTTTTTTACTCTTAGTTTAAAGTAATAGATGAGCTCTGGAGTCTTCATTGTGTTTTAGAATCAGGATCATCTTTATTGTCACATGATCACAGGTTTAGTGGATGTAAAGAAGAGGGTGAAATAGATTTTTCGTTCATGCTCCATCCTTTGTAGGAAAGATGACAAGAGTTACCGTGTGGGGGTCCCCAGGGGGTCCCTCTACTGTACTGTATTATACTATCACTGTACTGTACTGCCACACCCGAAATCATCATATATATATATTGTTAAAGGGGCTTAAATTGATAACATTATAATCATGACTTAAGACACATCTTACAACTCTCGTTCTAAAATAATTGAACAAATCTATGGTGGCCTGCCGCCTGTGCTGTACTATTGCAACTGCCATTTAGCGGTGGATGAATTAATATGTGTGTAATAAGCCCTAACCACACCAAAGGGTCACCATGCAACTCTTTGGGTCCAAACGGTTGCAAGGAGTTAACGCTAAAACCGTCTCGACCCTTTGGTGTGGTCTTCAAGAATCATACGCATTCCGTAAACTAAGAACCTAACAGTGGAATATCTATATAAAGAAACTACAGTATGCGTATACACTACTATAGAGTGCTATACTATGTCTACAAAATGCTATCTAAGGTCGCCTTCACACCAGAAAGCTTTACTGCTTAAGGAAACATAAAAAACACTGTCGTGCACAGAATATTCAGTCCGTCTGTGCGTAAACATGGAGTGTTGTCACTGCTGCTCTGTGTGGGGAGGGAGTGGGAACTTTCTTCATGTCGATAAACTTGCAAACGGAGGTCGGATTCATTTTGTGCTGCTGTCTGTGCTGTGCCTCCACATGCCCAAAAGAACAGTGCGTGCACGCACACGCGCACGTGTGCACACAAGAGTGAGAGAGAGAGACGTCTAGTCCCCGACACACCCTAATTTTACTTAAACTAGTACTCGAAGTATTATTTTAACACCATAGATTTCACTGTGTAGTTTATGAATGGAACACATTGATGAAGTTCCCTGCTGCGTTTCCAATTGCTGCGAATGGCACAGTGTGAAGGCAAACCGCAGCAAATTAAATAGGCAAGAATCCCAACTTCTCTGCCCGATGCCCATTCGCATCGAGTCTAGCGAAGTATTGGGTGCGAATGCGACCTAATTTACATACGCCGTGGCCTGTAAGGTTGTCGAGGCTAGGGCAAGTGCTACGGGCTAAGATGGAGTCTGACTTGAGGTGGGTTAAATAGATTTACTAAAATGCATTTATCTCAGATTCTTGGTTACAACATAATTTTTTACTTTACAGTACACAGCCTTTGTTTACTTCCTGTTCACGTCTCGGGACCCGTCGGCCTTCATAATAAGGGTCTTTACTGAAAAGACTGTGGCAGTGGGCGGAATAATTTATTCATCAATTACCTGGCAGGGAATGTTAAGGAAGAGGCCCAATTTCTTTCCAATATGGCTGTTGCATAGAACTTACCCATTTGTCAATAAACATTTCAGTCAACTGCTCAATTGTGTTCTCCTCATGGGGCTGTTCCATTGTTTCCCCCGTACAGGAAATGCCTCAGACCAGTAAGTCGATGAGTTTGTCCGGAGGATCCACGGGGCAGGTGGCTGCACCGGACCAAGGGGAGCCTCCACCGCCACCTCCAGCAGAGCCCAGGGCTCTGGAGCTGGCAGCGGGGGAGGACAGGGAACCAGAGAAGGTCTCGGAGCAGGAGGAGGACCTGGGCGACCCAGAAATGATCAAGTCACCCAGTGACCCCAAGAAGTACAGGTGAGACTAGTTACTAAGTGGTTTTTTCTAGTTACTAGTGTGTTTTCTGTAGCTAAAACAGTGTTTTTAAGGATGGTGTGTTTTCTGTAGCTAAAAACAGTGTTTTTAAGGATGGTGGTGTGTTTTCTGTAGCTAGAAACAGTGTTTTAAGGATGGTGGTGTGTTTTCTGTAGCTAAAAACAGTGTTTTAAGGATGGTGGTGTATTTTCTGTAGCTAAAAACAGTGTTTTAAGGATGGTGGTGTGTTTTCTGTAGCTAAAAAAGTGTTTTAAGGATGGTGGTGTGTTTTCTGTAGCTAAAAACAGTGTGTTAAGGATGGGTTGGGCGTTGGGGGTCCCAACCCACAGGTTGAGAAAACCCTGTACTAGGAATCCAAACACATTTGGCGAATACCAGGTCTCCCTCTCCTGACCGAGAGAGGCAACTACAATAATGTCCAATCTACCATAATCATACATCTTTTAGTGTCTAGTCTCACGACTCTCACTGCTTCAAGTAACTTTGTTCCCAACCAGTAGGTGTTCAGTATGTGTCCTACCAGGGTCTTATTGTAGGGAGACAACCTCCAATCACTGCACATGTACTAGTTATTGTAAGGGATAATGTCAGGCAGGTAATTGTTGGGAGATAATTCACAGATGCGAAGCGGACACCATAGAGATGTATTAGATGTATTAGTTATGTATGTTACATAACAAGATGAACATATTTAATTTGCTAAATATATTATTTTGCTAGCTTTAGTTATAATAATAATTTATTATTCTGCTTTCTACATGAATATAACCACATTATAACCATATCAAATTAAATGGGAGTTAAATGCTGCAATTTGTAAAAATGGCAAAATACTCCTAACGTCGTTGAAGTGGGACTCATAAAATGTCCCTGGGACTCTTCTAAAAGACCATCCCTGCATCCTGGGACTCATTACATTGAAAACCTATTTACGTGCATACTGCAGATACATTGAGCTGCCCAACGGCCTCAGAGCGCTCCTCATCTCGGACTTCAGCGCTGCGGACGCAAAGGAACGAAGGAGGGAGGAGGAGACTGAGAAGGAAGCAGGAAGGGAACAGGAAGAGGCGGGGCCTAGAGAGGAAGAGGAGGGAGAAAGTGAGGAAGAGGAGGAGAGCGAGGAAGAGGAGAAGACCAGAGGAAGCTCTGAGAAACAGGTTGGTTACATATCGGGTGTATGCATTATGATCAGTTGATCACTAGAGCCTCGGCCATGTAGTGCAAGGGTCTTGAAGTGTTTTCAGACCAAGGACCCCTTAGTTAAGAGAGGGATGAGGCAGGGACCCCCACTACATATGGCTTGTTTCCATTTTGTACTCAATTCATCAAAACATTTAATGATAGACACATACAATACTATGCTATAAAATCATATACACGAGTAGAAGATCCGAAGTGCTCTTTTAGAGTGGTTTTGTTAGAATAAGGAAGAATTCACAATTATGACTTGGTAGGGCATTCCATATTTCTGTGGCATAGCAGGAGAATGAATGTAACCCCCTTGTTTGGTACCACAAGAGCAGCACGAGAGGTACTCTCATCTCATAGGAACCAACCAATTATATCCAACCAACAGAAGTACTTCTGGGTACTTCAAAACACCACTGAGCAACTTCCATTGAAATGAATAGCTGGGGGCGGGGCTGTCCGCTCTCTAGTTTATATATAACTCTATGAGGTAGACGGGTACATGGGTGTCAATGAGGTGTAGTGTATCTTGTTGACCATGCCCTAGAGTCTAGACCTGTGGAGGAGGTGCAAGCCCATTTAAAACAAAGCATCTGCAAAACATTGGTTGCGCCCACCCTGGGCAAGACCTAAGCTGAAAAGACTATCAGCGGAAGTGATTTCAGATACAGCCATGGACCACAGTACCCATGGATCACGAAAACAAATGAATATGACTGTGTGTGTGTGTGTGTGTGTGTGTGTGTGTGTGTGTGTGTGTGTGTGTGTGTGTGTGTGTGTGTGTGTGTGTGTGTGTGTGTGTGTGTGTGTGTGTGTGTGTGTGTGTGTGTGTGTGTGTGTGTGTGTGTGTGTGTGTGCAGTCTGCAGCAGCGTTGTGCATCGACGTTGGAAGCTTCAGTGACCCTGATGACCTGCCTGGCCTCGCCCACTTTCTGGAACACAGTGAGTCCTCTCTCCGTCTCACACTCTCCCACCCTGTTATTCACTGTGACGTCTCCATCTCTTCCACTCCGTTATTCACTGTGACGTCTCCATCTCTTCCACTCTGTTATTCACTGTGACGTCTCCATCTCTTCCACTCTGTTATTCACTGTGGCGTCTCCATCTCTTCTACTCTGTTATTCACTGTGACGTCTCCATCTCTTCCACTCCGTTATTCACTGTGACGTCTCCATCTCTTCCACTCTGTTATTCACTGTGACGTCTCCATCTCTTCCACCCTGTTATTCACTGTGACGTCTCCATCTCTCCCACTCTGTTATTCACTGTGACGTCTCCATCGTTTCCACTCTGTTATTCACTGTGGCGTCTCCATCTCTTCCACCCTGTTATTCACTGTGACGGCTCCATCTCTTCCACTCTGTTATTCACTGTGGCGTCTCCATCGCTTCCACTCTGTTATTCACTGTGACGTCTCCATCTCTTCCACTCTGTTATTCACTGTGACGTCTCCATCGCTTCCACTCTGTTATTCACTGTGACGTCTCCATCTCTTCCACTCTGTTATTCACTGTGACGTCTCCATCTCTTCCACTCTGTTATTCACTGTGACGTCTCCATCTCCATCTTCCACTCTGTTATTCACCGTGACGTCTCCATCTCTTCCACCCTGTTATTCACTGTGACGTCTCCATCGCTTCCACCCTGTTATTCACTGTGACGTCTCCATCTCTTCCACCCTGTTATTCACTGTGACGTCTCCATCGCTTCCACCCTGTTATTCACTGTGACGTCTCCATCTCTTCCACTCTGTTATTCACTGTGACGTCTCCATCTCTTCCACCCTGTTATTCACTGTGACGTCTCCATCTCTTCCACTCTGTTATTCACTGTGACGTCTCCATCTCTTCCACCCTGTTATTCACTGTGACGTCTCCATCTCTTCTACTGTTATTCACTGTGGCGTCTCCATCTCTTCCACCCTGTTATTCACTGTGACGTCTCCATCTCTTCTACTGTTATTCACTGTGACGTCTCCATCTATTCCACTCCGTTATTCACTGTGACGTCTCCATCTCTTCCACTCTGTTATTCACTGTGACGTCTCCATCTCTTCCACCCTGTTATTCACTGTGACGTCTCCATCTCTTCCACTCTGTTATTCACTGACGTCTCCATCTCTTCCACCCTGTTATTCACTGTGACGTCTCCATCTCTTCTACTGTTATTCACTGTGACGTCTCCATCTCTTCCACTCCGTTATTCACTGTGACGTCTCCATCTCTTCTACTCTGTTATTCACCGTGACGTCTCCATCGCTTCCACCCTGTTATTCACTGTGACGTCTCCATCTCTTCCACTCTGTTATTCACTGTGACGTCTCCATCTCTTCCACCCTGTTATTCACTGTGACATCTCCATCTCTTCCACCCTGTTATTCACTGTGACGTCTCTCCATCTCTTCCACTCTGTTATTCACTGTGACGTCTCCATCTCTTCCACCTTGTTATTCACTGTGACGTCTCCATCTCCATCTTCCACCCTGTTATTCACTGTGGCGTCTCCATCTCTTCCACCCTGTTATTCACTGTGACGTCTCCATCGCTCCCACCCTGTTATTCACTGTGACGTCTCCATCTCTTCCACTCTGTTATTCACTGTGACGTCTCCATCTCTTCCACCCTGTTATTCACTGTGACATCTCCATCTCTTCCACTCTGTTATTCACTGTGCCGTCTCCATCTCTTCCACTCCGTTATTCACTGTGACGTCTCCATCTCTTCCACTCTGTTATTCACTGTGACGTCTCCATCTCTTCCACTCTGTTATTCACTGTGACGTCTCCATCTCTTCCACCCTGTTATTCACTGTGATGTCTCCATCTCTTCCACTCTGTTATTCACTGTGACGTCTCCATCTCCATCTTCCACTCTCTTATACACTGTGACGTCTCCATCTCTTCCACCCTGTTATTCACTGTGACGTCTCCATCTCTTCCACCCTGTTATTCACTGTGACGTCTCCATCTCTTCCACTCTGTTATTCACTGTGACGTCTCCATCTCTTCCACTCTGTTATTCACTGTGACGTCTCCATCTCTTCCACCCTGTTATTCACTGTGACGTCTCCATCTCCATCTTCCACTCTCTTATACACTGTGACGTCTCCATCGCTTCCACCCTGTTATTCACTGTGGCGTCTCCATCTCTTCCACTCTGTTATTCACTGTGACGTCTCCATCTCTTCCACTCTCTTATTCACTGTGACGTCTCCATCTCTTCCACCCTGTTATTCACTGTGACGTCTCCATCTCTTCCACTCTGTTATTCACTGTGACGTCTCCATCTCTTCCACTCTCTTATTCACTGTGACGTCTCCATCTCTTCCACCCTGTTATTCACTGTGACGTCTCCATCTCTTCCACTCCGTTATTCACTGTGACGTCTCCATCTCTTCCACTCTCTTATTCACTGTGACGTCTCCATCTCTTCCACCCTGTTATTCACTGTGACGTCTCCATCTCTTCCACTCTGTTATTCACTGTGACGTCTCCATCTCTTCCACCCTGTTATTCACTGTGACGTCTCCATCTCTTCTACTGTTATTCACCGTGACGTCTCCATCGCTTCCACTCTCTTATACACTGTGACGTCTCCATCTCTTCTACTCTGTTATTCACTGTGACGTCTCCATCTCTTCCACTCCGTTATTCACTGTGACGTCTCCATCTCTTCCACTCTCTTATACACTGTGACGTCTCCATCTCTTCTACTCAGTTTTTCACTGTGACGTCTCCATCTCTCCCACTCTGTTATTCACTGTGACGTCTCCATCTCTCCCACTCTGTTATTCACTGACGTCTCCATCTCTCCCACTCTGTTATTCACTGTGACGTCTCCATCTCTCCCACTCTGTTATTCACTGTGACGTCTCCATCTCTTCCACTCTGTTATTCACTGTGACGTCTCCATCTCTCCCACTCTGTTATTCACTGTGACGTCTCCATCTCTTCTACTCTGTTATTCACTGTGACGTCTCCATCTCTTCCACTCTGTTATTCACTGTGACGTCTCCATCTCTCCCACTCTGTTATTCACTGTGACGTCTCCATCTCTTCCACTCTGTTATTCACTGTGACGTCTCCATCTCTCCCACTCTGTTATTCACTGTGACGTCTCCATCTCTCCCACTCTGTTATTCACTGTGACGTCTCCATCTCTTCCACTCTGTTATTCACTGTGACGTCTCCATCTCTTCCACTCCGTTATTCACTGTGACGTCTCCATCTCTTCTACTCTGTTATTCACTGTGACGTCTCCATCTCTTCCACTCTCTTATATAGCCTGGTTAATAAACCAGACTAATATCGCACGGATCCGCGGGATATTAGTCTGGGGAGGCTCAGCTTGGATTTCATTTTCAGGGAAACATTTTCTCTTTGACGCAATTGGTCAGAGCTACTGTCAGTCAAAGGTCTCAAGCATTGAACGTCACTGTACCAAAGCCCGCCCATATTGCATACCGTGTCCATATTGGAGGCCACATTCTCTGGAGTAGGAAATGGGCGTAAAATTGAGCCTCTCCAGACCGAAATCCGCCGGTAGGCAATTTTTTTTTGCCAACGGCTGATTCGGTCTGGTTTATTAACCAGGCTATCTCTTATACACCGTGACGCAGCAAGACACTGTCATGTTTTTAGATAGGTCTGCTACATTGTAATATTGTTGTACAGCAGAGCATAAATTAAGCTCAGTGATTCTCAAACATATTTTTTCTTCTCCAACATGAACAGATCGTGTCTGTTTTATTTGCTATGGTGTTTATGGGCAGTGAGCAGTGTGTGTTTTGTTACAGTGGTGTTTATGGGCAGTGAGAAGTATCCAGCAGAGAATGGATTCGATGCGTTCCTGAAGAAGCATGGAGGGAGTGACAACGCCTCCACAGACTGTGAGAGAACCATCTTCCAGTTTGACGTCCAGAGGAAGTATTTCCACGACGCACTCGACAGGTGAGTGGAGTCTTCATTTCGGCGACTAAAACTGAGATGATTTTTTTTCTTCGTCCACTACCTTTTTTCAGATGAAAACTAAATGCCAGATAAACATATTTCCATTCTGGTTGTACTACAGAGGCCATTCCTTCAAGATGCAATTTACGCATTCTCAGGAAGAGAATAATATAATTAGTACAATTTGGGGGGGACATTGAAGCTAGTGGACAGGACATGGTAAATGGTGCATTCTTTTATAAAGGCGCTTTACATAGATTGTGCATTACATTCACCCATTCATACACCGATTGCGGCGGAAGCCATGCAAGGTACCAACCAGCAAATCAGGAGCAATTTGGGGTTCAGTCTCTTGCCCAAGGACACTTCGACATGTAGACAGGAGGAGCCGGGATTCGAACCGCCGATCCATGGATCATTGGACGACCTGCTCTACCTCCTGAGCCAGTCGCCCCATCTTGCATCAGAGGCACTTTATCTGTAATTTGGGGATTTAGCATTGTGTAAGAGGCGTTCCCCCATAAAATGCTATCTTGTGCCCCAGCCTAAATCCATAAACACCTCCGCTACCTGTTACATTATGCATATGTGTGGTTTGGGTGTTACAATAATGTAACCAATCACTGTGCCACAATCCATTACCCATTATGCCCAGTGATATCTTGCCTTACACTATGGCCCATGGAAGAGCAACGCGTTGCTGCCTTGGAATACATTTATATTTGTGTTCTGTAGCTCCTCTATCTATCATCCACTCCATGACCAATACAGTCTCACTTGCAATGAAGCAGGGACTTCGTGCACTGCTCACCCATTGAGATGCATGTTAAATGATGGGATTTCTCTATTTAAATAATCGATCATTTCAGTACCAAGAGCATGAAAATGTCTTCTAAATCTAGTCAACCAGGCCTGCAGTAGGCTATGCACTAGACAAATGTCCATGACAATATTTAAATAAACTAGAAATACGAGGAAATTACAGAGGGAGAAACGGTATCCAACATCAACTTTAATGACCGCCCGACAGGAGTTTTCATGTTGCAAAGTAAGACTATGGTCATTAGTATTATTGCCATCACCTGGGTGGGTCAGTCGTGTAACGTTCCCGACATTAAGCTGTGTATGTGTTCAACAACACAGCCATGCAAAAAAACATTGACAGCTATGAGGTGACAAAAGCTTGTCTTGCATAGCAACGGTTGCTAAACTATTTGGATTGGCATTTGACAATCGCTTTTTGGGGTGGGGTTTAGCGAAGGGCTAATTATATAAACACAATGGACACAAGGAATTGACACTGATTATAGGAAAATGACAATCACAGAGATTTGTGGAGAATTAAGATAGAACGAGACCTGAGCTGTGAATGTTCTGCAACATTGTGCGTCGAGGCAGCCCCAACTCAGGAGAGCCTTCTATCAAACGGAATTCACATTGCGGGTGGTTTGAGGAGGCGCTTTCCGTTGTCCTAAACCTGTTTGGGCAAGATAGCAATTATAGGGAAAGCGCATCAACACGCCTACAGACACACTTCCACCCGCAAATAAAGGTGTCGGCATAATGTATAGTGGGTAGTGTGGCCGCACGATACCGTTTACAGATAGTGGAAGCTCCTAAATGCGTAATTCACGGATTGTGGTTAATGCTGGCGGGTAAGGCATGGCATACGATAGAGCGCCTGGTCTTATTGTGTCATAGTTAGTGTTTTACATATGGTTGTGTGCGTGTGTGTGGTACTATAGGTGGGCCCAGTTCTTCATTTGTCCTCTGATGATCGAAGACGCCATCGACAGAGAGGTGGAGGCCGTGGACAGTGGTCAGTACCGCAGCCTTCTCATCACTGATTGGGCGTTTCACCCACCAATGTGGTTTCCTTGTTCATGCTGGCCAATATCATATACTATCGCATACTCTGTGTTTATTCTCATGTTCTTTGTCTGCCTCTCTAAACCCCTCCTACCTGTTCACCTCTCTCTCTCTCTCTCTCTCTCGCTCCCCCTCGTTCAGAGTACCAGTTGGCGAGACCGTCTGACTCCCATCGTAAGGAGATGTTGTTTGGGAGCCTGGCGAAGCCTGGACACCCCATGGGCAAGTTCTGCTGGGGTGAGAGAGAGACACACACACACACACACACACACACACACACACACACACACACACACACACACACACACACACACACACACACACACACACACACACACTTAATTACATACATACAGTATTAATAATACTTAGACAATGCATAGTGATATAAAGAAATGAGGTGAGTGCCAGGGAATTTGAGGAGGTGAATGTTAGGGGGTGAGGTGTACTGTAGTTTGAAGAGGTGAGTGCTAGGGGGTGAAGGGAAGTTTGAAGAGGTGGGTGCATGCTATTGGGTGAAGTGACAATTGATTACGGTGATCAGCTGCGTCCGGTTTCCCCTCATAACACTCCAGTAGTGATCCGGTAGAAAAAAACTGAATAAACCGGAAATGGAAGATCCACTGGCTTATGCTTTCTATGGGGACACAGCTTCTTGGAATGTAAATATATTGGATTCTTCTTTTTAGACCAAAAAACAAGCTTGGTTTGCGGCTGATTTATCTAAATTATAGTATTTTGCTTACAAAAAGTATGTTTTGGGTGCATTAAATGACAATCGCAAGACATTACATTACATAGCAGATTTTTACTTCCTGACTCATCGGTTTCCGGCCAAAACAGCTTTCAAGTTAAAATATCTTTACACATTTCTGCTAAGCAGCAAGCTATACAGTACATGCTCAGATCACAACACTCACGCCGTTTCATGTCATCTCCCAGGAAACGCCCAGACATTAAAAAACGAACCCAAAGAGAACGGCATCAACACCTACCAGAGGCTCCGTGACTTCTGGAAGAGATACTACTCCGCCCACTACATGACTCTGGCCGTGCAGTCCAAAGGTAGCTCATGGAAAGAATGTTACATTGAAGATATAGGATGATTCTTCTTTCTTTCTTTCTTTCTTTCTTTCTTTCTTTCTTTCTTTCTTTCTTTCTTTCTTTCTTTCTTCAAACACTTTCCCTCCCAGTCACGAGTTATATGAGTTAATTGATGTAGAACAGCTTCCCTCCTGTTCACGATAGCATTTTCATTGTTTAATTCGTGTTTTAAGACTTAAGTGGTTTCCATCGGACAGAGTGGGATAGGTGACGCGTTCAGATGACGTCACCGGTAAATGTTCGGTGCACTGGCTTGCAAAGACTTCTGGGAAACTGAGGCGCAATGCAAACGCTATGGGAGTCCAGGCACCGCCCGTGCTTCTAACTCTGGGAGTCCAGGCACCGCCCGAGTCCAGGCACCGCCCGTGCTTCCAACTCTATGGGAGTCCAGGCACCGCCCGTGCTTCCCTCTTCCTGGCTGCTTCTTGTTGTCGCACGGCGGATCATTTTTTCAACACCATTACAAACGATCACACCATCTTAACATTGAGTGCCGCCTGGTGGACAAAATTGGTGGTGCTGGGTGTCTAGTTATAGTTACAGTTATACTCGTCCTACGGCTTAAAGTGAATTTTCGTGAACGATAACGGCTGGGTGCTTCTTCAAAGGATAGTGAAAAACTAGGCAGTCAACAGGCGATTGAGATTAATTAATCTCGCAGTCAAACTGTTTAAGTAAAATGCCCTTACTCTCCTTCGGGGGAAAGTTGGATGCTTGGTTATTTTTCCAGTGTTTGCCTGCTGTACCCTTCTTTTACGGTGTGTTCTAATTTAATGACCTCAAAACCTGAGGCTGTGTTGGGTAGTATGGATACCTCCCAGCAGGCTCATGCTTTGTGTTTGTTTTCTCCTCCAGAGACTCTGGACACCCTGGAGAAATGGGTCAGAGAAATCTTCATTAAAGTTCCCAACAAGTAAGCTTATAACACTCAGCACACACACACACACACAAGCACGCACGTGCGCACAGTATATAAATGTGTGTGTGTGTGTGTGTGTGTGTGTGTGTGTGTGTTGTTTCCAGCGGTGAACCACGGCCAGACTTTCATCAGCTACAACAACCGTTTGAAACTCCAGCCTTCAACAAACTGTACCGAGGTCAGTTATTAACATCTACAGGTCTGAAACCCGATGCATACTTGGTTATGTGATCGTTCATGAAAACAGTGAGACAGATTCCAGGCATCCTCGCCTCATCACCTAATTTTCACGTGTGCGTGCGTTTCAGTGGTCCCTGTGAGGAAGGTTCATGCACTAACCATCACCTGGGCCGTTCCCCCTCAGGGAAAACACTACAGGTGAGTGCAACATACTGCTGTGTGTGTGTGTGTATACTTACTATACTGTAGTGTGTATTAAGTGTAACTGTGTGGTATGGTCCTCAGGTTTAAACCACTGCACTACATCTCCTGTGTGTATTAAGTGTAACTGTGTGGTATGGTCCTCAGTGTTAAACCACTGCACTACATCTCCTGTGTGTATTAAGTTTAACTGTGTGGTATGGTCCTCAGGTTTAAACCACTGCACTACATCTCCTGTGTGTATTAAGTGTAACTGTGTGGTATGGTCCTCAGGTTTAAACCACTGCACTACATCTCCTGTGTGTATTAAGTGTAACTGTGTGGTATGGTCCTCAGTGTTAAACCACTGCACTACATCTCCTGTGTGTATTAAGTGTAACTGTGTGGTATGGTCCTCAGATTTAAACCACTGCACTACATCTCCTGTGTGTATTAAGTTTAACTGTGTGGTATGGTCCTCAGATTTAAACCACTGCACTACATCTCCTGTGTGTATTAAGTGTAACTGTGTGGTATGGTCCTCAGGTTTAAACCACTGCACTACATCTCCTGTGTGTATTTAGTGTAACTGTGTGGTATGGTCCTCAGGTTTAAACCACTGCACTACATCTCCTGTGTGTATTTAGTGTAACTGTGTGGTATGGTCCTCAGGTTTAAACCACTGCACTACATCTCCTGTGTGTATTAAGTGTAACTGTGTGGTATGGTCCTCAGTGTTAAACCACTGCACTACATCTCCTGTGTGTATTAAGTGTAACTGTGGTACGGTCCTCAGTGTTAAACCACTGCACTGTAGGGCTGCACGATATGGACAAAAATTCATATCACGATATATATGGCAGATATCTCTATCGATACGATACGATATAATATATATCACGATATATATGGCAGATATCTCGATATCGATACGATACGATATATCGTGCAGCAACATATTTTCTTATTGGGCGTGGCTAGCGATTCAGGGCTGGATCCAGGCTACAACAGGACAGAGGGACAAACGGAGTGATGGTTTATTTTCCGAGGGGCACAGGCTAAAACAGAGGGCTGGCTTTAGAAGTGGACGATATATCGATATGTCGACGATATATCTATATCGCGATACCGTTGCCTTTTTGCGATACTGATATTGTGCATGTTCATACCTCGATACCGATACGATAACGATATATTGTGCAGCCCTACTGCACTGTATTAAGTGTAACTGTGTGGTATTGTCCTCAGGGTTAAACCACTGCACTACATCTCCTGGCTGATTGGCCACGAGGGCACCGGAAGCATCCTATCACTGCTCAGGAAGAAGTGAGTGACAGTCTAGACGGTTTATACAATATTTCTAAATGTACTCAAATAAAAAGGAGTGAACCCAGTCAACCCACACGCTGTGTGGAACTTTCCAACCACATTGACAGTAAAGTATCTTTTTGCAAGTGCCACACAGTGTGTGTTATTGCCCTTTTTTATAAGTGGATTTTCATATTATCCTATGCACCTGACGCTAACGATGTTCAGGTGTGCCTTTAGTCAAGTATGTGTGTGTGTGTGTGTGTGTGTGTGTGTGTGTGTCTGTGTGTGTCTGTGTGTGCAGGTGTTGGGCTCTGGCTCTGTTTGGAGGGAACAGTGAGACAGGTTTTGACCAGAACGCCACCTACTCCATTTTCTCCATCAGCATCACACTCACCAATGAGGGTTATCACAACTTCTATGAGGTACGCACGCACAGACAGACAGACAGACAGACAGACAGACACACTCACCTCAACTTTTATTCACACACAAACTCAGCAAGCTTAATTTAAAGGTATATTCAGTGATTTCACTTAATTCAAATATCACTTATTATTTTGTTTTGTTGTGATAATCCTCCCTACTATAGAGTGTGCTGGCCATATAAGGAGTTCCTCCCTGTCCCCAGTTAACCCCTGGGGGTCAAAAAACCTTAGGTTTCGTTTTTGACTCTCTATCCTGATTGGACGAAAGGCTGGGTCCCACAGCCAAAAACGAAACCTAAGGTTTTTTGAGTGAAATCACTGAATATACCTTTAAGCATCAAACCATATACATACTTATTGACCATATGACTTTTCTCCTCCTTTCAGGTGATTCATTTAGTGTTTCAATATCTAAAGATGCTTCAGATTATGGGTCCACAGCAGAGGTGAGCACGCACGCACACATACGCACGCACACACATAGATACGGTAAATAAATGAATAAAGGCACTGACTAAGTCCTTTCTGTTTGTTTAGGATCTATGAGGAGATTCAGAACATTGAGGCTAATGAGTTCCACTACCAGGAACAGGTACTTCACAAACCACCATCATTGAACCAGCTAGCACTGTATGGCTGGTTTCTCTACCATTGAACCACCTACACCTAGCACTGTATGGCTGGTTGGTCTACCATTGAACCACCTACCTATCACTCTAGACATAGCACTTGATTTTGTCGATTCAATCTTTTTATTACCTTTTTGTAAGTTTGTAGATTTTCAACATGCAAACAAGTGTAAAATCAGTCATTACGAGCCATCATGGCATGCCAAAATATTATTTTGTCCACAAAATAGACTAATAGGTGGGCCATCTGAATATCCACTCTGATTCCACAGCTTCTAAAAATAGCACTACAACACTTTAGGACTATATCGGCGCTGTACTGGTAGAAACCTTGTATGTCCAAAACCATTACTTTTCAGGCAATAGAGAAAAATAACCTGTGTTCCAATAGATCTAATGTAGTTATTACCGGTATTTAGTCACAAGTTAATACTTTTCATTGATACAATTTCATATGTATTAAAACCCCACAAGACACAAGTCACACTTAACCGCTACCCACCTGGTGTGTTTATTTAAAATATTTGAGTATGATACAAGGTTTCAGCCCAACAGGTATAATGTGACTATTAGGAAATAGTAACCATTATGTCAAGGCACTGTGGAGGACAGTTTTGCCAGATATCAGTGTGTCTTGTATGGGTGTCTATGGTTGTGTGTATTAACTGTATGTGCTGTTGTGTAACTGCAGACGGACCCTATAGAGTATGTGGAGAACATCTGTGAAAACATGCAGCTGTTTCCTAAAGAGGACTTCCTGACTGGAGACCAGCTAATGTTTGACTACAACTCCCAGGTGGGTCAACAATGTTATGACTGTGGTTATCAAGAACAGTTAAAAAGACTGGCCCTAGTACATAACTAGAAGTGTCTACGCCACGCAAAAAATACAAAATGAAACATTGGTGTTACACGAAAAACTGTGACCCATAACATTATGTAATGGCAGTCTGCGCCGCAAAAACATTTGCGGCGCGATGATAGAGGGTATACAATTCAATGTTGGGGCGTGGAGGCACGCGGAGCACCGCCGTGTCTGTTGATAGATCCCCAGCAGTGTTAGCCTAGCGCAATGCTATGGAAGAGGGGGGGGGGCGTGGAATTAATGAAAATGTATTTATGATGACACTGAATGTATTCACTACTGTGTGTGTGCGTGCGTGCGTCTGTAGGTTATCTCAGCAGCTTTGGCCCTGCTGACTCCAGAAAGGGCCAATCTGTTGCTGTTGTCCCCAGAACACGAGGGCCAGTGTCCCCTCAGAGAGCGCTGGTTTGGGACCAGCTACAGCATGGAAGGTACTGAGAGCTGAGCACTGAGCAGGTCATCTGGTCTTTGTCCCTGCATTTGGGTCACGAGGCCCCTGGGGTCCTCAGACGCAATGAGCCAGTCAACTAGCGGGGCAGAAATGGAAGAATTTAAAGAATAAGACAAGCATGAGAGAAAGAGATGAGATGAGGCTGAAGGAGTTTTGGTATTAGAGTCTATTTGTTAGGTAACTGTGTGTGTGCGTGTGCGTGTGCGCCAGATATCTCAGAGGACTGGATGCAGCGGTGGAGACAAGACTTCGATGTGAACCCTAAACTCCACCTCCCGGCAGAGAACAAGTTTATAGGTATGAAGACATATTCATAGTTCATACATAACATTACCCATTTAGGCCTGAGTCTGATTCTAAGAAAGCCGTCTAAATCCTAACCGTTTTCTGAAAAACATGTTGCTATAAATCGCTGCTGTCAGGCATTAACCTCTTATCTACATATTCAAACCTCTAATATAGTTTTGTGCGCTGTAGTACAGTTGAATGATCTATTTGAATCCTGAAAAGTATATGAGGTTTCCACCCAACAGAGACGATATCATTAAGACATTTGTCAGATGCTCTTATGCAGAGTAACTTACAAAGTGTAAGATCAGAATTTAATGTCATGATCTAGTCAACAAACAACTGGGTAAATGATCGTGTACATAGACTGCAAGGAGAACAATGAAGATATTAAACAAATAATATTTTCCCTAACCCTAATATTTTAGCTGTTCTATTATGAACTAGCCTGATATTAAAGACTCATGAAGACTCATTTTCCCTTTGATTATAACATTAACATGATGGTTAAAATACAGTAATGTTCCCTCAGCTTAGGGTTAGCCTTGAGGTTCGGGTTAGTGCTTGTGTTGTGGGAACATACGTACATGTATGTATGTATGTATGCTCCCATTGACATCCTTCCATACAGATCAGTCAGTCAGCATTTACTCTGTGATTTGTACAGCCACGGATTTCGCCCTGAAGCCTTCAGACTGTCCAGACACTGAGGTTCCTGTCAAGATCGTCAACAACGACCGAGGATGTCTGTGGTACAAGAAAGACAACAAGTTCAAGATCCCTAAAGGTAGGTCATTATACACACACACACACGCTCATGGATTAAAGTTCTCAGTAGCCACGACCGATTTCAGTCATTTAGATTCCATAAAAGTCTTCTATGGAAGCATGTTGTTCAGGAAAAAAAATATATACCCGTAATTTCTTCCCATGCTTTGAACCCTGCGGCCTATACAACAGTGCAACAGTACACGTCGTTCTCGCTCTGCTTTGTGTCGGCTGCGGTCTTTCACTGTACCGTACCGTACCGTCCAATAATCTCTACAACCTCTGGCTTGTTCTTCAGGCTTTGTTCGCTTCAACCTGCTGTCGCCCGTCATCCAGAAGAGTCCAGAGAAGTAAGTTATACTCCAGTGTACACACCGAACACACAACAAGTGCTAAGCATCGTAGCAGTCAGCAGGGGGTAATATACACAGAACATGTTGTCAGTCAGTCTGGCGTTATTTGAACTGTAATCTTTCTCAGCCTGGTGTTGTTTGACATCTTCATAAACATCCTGGCTCACAACCTGGCAGAGCCGGCCTATGAGGCAGATGTGGCACAGCTGGAGTACAAGCTGATCGCAGGAGAACACGGTCTGGTCATCAGAGTGAAGGGATTCAACCACAAACTACCTGTAAGAAACACACACACGCACACCACCAGAGCATGTGAGCGACCATGAAATCCGCTCTTCGCATTCGACGGCTTTTGTTCCACTCGTTCATTCGCTCGTGTTGATCCCCCCCCCCCCCACGCCGCTCTCCGCTCGCTCAGCGCTCACCTTCATTTGCACAACGGGCACTCCGCGATCCGCTCATATAAGCCTGAAAATTAGGGGGGGGGGGCGAAAAAAGGAAAATGCTGTTTTCCTGAAATTGTCTAATTAAACACATCGTCATTATTGCCTGAAGGCCTTCATAGCATAAACATTTATGAGTTTAAAAAGTGTTACCGGTGAATGGCGATTAAACATGTTCTTCTGTTTGTAATCTAAACACTGTGACACGTTTAAAAACACGTTCACTAGCTTTCCCACTTTAACTAACAGGCGATTGATATCATCATGCTCGTTAACTGCGTCTGATAGCTAACTGAAGCAGATGAATTGGGCATCGCAGGTGTAAACTTGACACGGTTAAGTACTGGTTTACCATAGACTCTACATTAATAGTAACCGCATCCACTTGGTTTTGCGAGAGCACAGGTTCCTCCTCCGCAATTTCCTCCTCTTCATCCACCACCACTTCATCATCATCATCTTTCTCATCGTTCCAATTTTTCAGCATACTTTCATACTTAAATGTGGTAAATGCGCTCTGTCTGCACACACTAAATCCAAGCGTTTAGGTTCTTAACGTGTGCCGTGTGCACTGAGCGGCAGTTCTCGCTCCGGAAGCCATTCTGACCCATTTTAAAACCCGCTCAGCGCTCAAAATCCACCCGCGCCACTCACATGCTCTGCACACCACACACACCCACAAACACACACATGCACATATTTTTAACCCAAACCGTAAAGTCTGAGTTACAAGCCCAACACAGCAAAGCTCATGACATGAGCAGATATACAAGTTCACAACTTGGATCTGAACTTAGATCTGCTGTTTTTGAATAAATCAAGCATAACTCTGAACCCTAACCCATGAACACAGCCTGTAATGTAAAAACCTGAATCTTATCCTAATCCTAATTGTAAGTCTTAACTCAAAACACTTTCTTAACCATAAAACAACCACGTTGTACACACACGCAGAAATTCAAAACTGTATCCTTACAGTATAAGCCGTTAGTACCAATGCCATTGGGAGCACAGGGAGAACATACAAACTCCACACAGAAAGACCCTTTCGCCAACCCCACCTAGGGTATGGGTGCTGATTACGCGGAGGAGAGAACTTGCGGCGGGAATCAAACCTGTGACCTTCTAGTTGTGAGGCTACAGCGCTACCGTGCTTTATCCATACAGTAAACTGTGTGATTGTTTCAGCTGCTGCTGAAGCTGATCGTGGACCACCTGGCCGACTTCACGGCGGACCCTGGAGTGTTCACCATGTTCTCTGAGCAGCTGAAGAAAACCTACTTCAACATCCTCATCAAACCAGAGCGACTGGGCAAGTGAGTTACAGTATGATGCCATCTACATCTACATCTAAGTATTTCATTTGCATTTATTATTCAAAATCAAAACATGAGCCTCTTTATTGTGATACGTATGACTATCTATCGCGTATCACTATATTGTGATACGATATAGTGAACTCTCACTGTGAGCCACCTCACTGGGGTCTTCTACATTTCAAACACCGTTGCTGAGTTCATTACATTTCTTGTCAAAACAGACAATGTCATATACAGCTGTGTACAATTACATAATTAGCCAAGTGCCTTGCTCAGTAGCACATGGTGAATGGTAAAACTTCTCCCTCTCTTCCTTTCCTTCATCTCTCTTTCTCCCGTCTCCTCACTCTTCTCACTCCCTCTCTATCCTTCTGCTCTCTCTCTCTCCCCTTCTCTCTCTCTCTCAGAGATGTCCGTCTGTTGGTGTTAGAGCACTGCAGGTGGTCAGTCATTCAGAAGTACCAGGCCATCATGAAGGGTCTGACTGTAGACCATTTGCTCGGCTTCGTTAACAGCCTGAAGGCTGAGATGTACACAGAGGGGCTGGTTCAAGGAAACTTCACCAGTGCGGTGAGTACACAGTACACACACACACACACACACACACATGCATGCACGCGCACACACACACACACACACACACACACACACACACACACACACACACACACACACTCCTTTTTCAGACTTTATTTGAATTTTTCTCTGCTGTCTGTTAATTTCATGTTTGTGTCTTTCAGGAGTCAGTAGAGTTTCTACAGTATTTCATAGAGTAAGTATTTCATTATCTTTGGATCATACTGTATAAATTGTAAATAGTAATTATATCATCATCAAACATGCCCTCACCTTGTGACCAGAGATGTCCCCAAATTATGATTACTACATTTATGTTTCACTAGTCCATTCAGTTTGCTAGTAAATAAATATTCATTATGTTCTGGGAGTTGTCTTGTTTTATTTGTCTGTAGTTTTAGACCATTAATATTGGCACTTAATATTTCCAAATAATACACATCAGGGAGGTCAGGGAGTGAGCTGGTTCAGTGGAGAGCTGGCCTCAAAAGAATAGCATGTTTCTCCTCACTGTCAGGTGAACAGAAACGGACTAGTGACTTAATGTGTGTCCGTGGGGACTAACCAGCAGGCCTCGGCCGTAACAAGGGGACGTGGGATGGGAATTGTCATAATGACTAAATTGTGGGAAGAGAGAGAAAGGATCACTCCATCTAGCCAAACAGAGTATTTTACTGAAACTTGAGAGGTACAGAGCTTCTGTCATACACATGTCAGAGATGGAATTAGACACTAAAATCTACATAATTATGATTCTATTATTTTTCATAACTTTTTAAGTTGTTTAACTTTAATGTTGTATAGATTGTGTTTTTTTGTCAACAAAAGTTTTTCACATACAGCTCATTTGTGCTGTTTTCCTCCTGGTTGCAGTAAACTGCAGTACCAGCCTCTGTCAGTAGAGGTCCCTGTGACGTTCCGAGTGGTGGAGCTGCCTCAGAAACATCACATGTGTAAAGTCAAGTCCCTCAACAAGGGAGACGCCAACTCTGAGGTCACCGTGTACTACCAGGTACAGATGATTAGTACTAATGCAGTGGTACTCAAACTGTGGGTCGAGACCATAGACTGTAAAAAAATATGGACAAAGCGTTCTCCGGGTCTGATATGGACGTAAAATGAAGCCTGTCAGTCCATGAATTGTAAATCGCCATCTTTCTAGATCCCTTTGGGCCCAGCTGAGCCATTGGCTGGCCCAGACAACGAGGCGGGACTTCCCCCCTTCTTCTTCGTTGGTTTTTATTTTGACTCGAGTGGGTGGTGGATCCCGTTCATAGACTGTAACGGTAGCCACGCCCCTCAGAACATACGCAACTTTATGATCATTGTTTTAATAAATGGGACCATAATTTTCCCAAAAGAATATTAGAAATGAGACTTTAAACTAATGACTGGAATGTTTATTAAGGTAATACAGTCTAGGTGAAGTTGGGCCCAAATACATGGATCTCTATGGAGCTATGGGGTTTTTTGAGCCCAATGACAGCGCCACAACAGGCCATTATATGAATTTTCAGGAAATCCCGATTTCCTTAGTGGCTTCACAAAATATCTGTCTGACTGCCCCCCTGGTCGAGACCCCCAAATGATTTGGGGGGAGGGTCACCAGATTATTAGCTTGTGCAATGTCCAACATTGTTTTCTGACTCAACAACAGTAAACTATCCAGCCTACACTGACTTTTAAAGCGTACTTTTTAAAACTGTTTTTAATATTTAATATCATATTGTCTATGTCCCTCAAAGTTATTTTTAATGGTTTGAGCCTCAATCAGCCTCTGATATAACCAGTCCTTGTCATTTCTTTCTGGACTTTGAAAGCAGTTTTGGCGGCGTGCTGATATGCAGATTATTTAATATTTGAGTCATTATAATTATAATACTGATGCTACATAAAACCAGGCTTGTTTCCATTCCATGCCAGTTTGGAAAATCAACAATGGTGGACATAAACACTGGAAATGCAAATTTGGAACTGAAGACTGCAAAAACAAAAACACAAAAGAAATTGAAAAAGTTGAATTTGATGTTATAGGTCCTTTAAGACCTTTTTAAAACGTCTACTCTAAACTGAAAAAAGAAATAATAATAATATTAATAATAATAATAAATTAATGAATAAATGAATTAAAGGTGATCTAGGTCGGTGTTGGGCCTGCTTCAGACAGAAAACTTTCAGGCTTGGACCCCCGTTAGGCTCAACTGTCCAGGCCCAATGAAAGCTCTGTGATAGACTCATTAGACTGACTGACTTATATGTGTGTTCTGTAATTAATCTCACGTACGTGTGTGTGTGTGTGTTGCAGTCAGGACTGAAGAATCTGAGGGAACACACTCTGATGGAGCTGTTGGTGGTGAGTAACTTTACTCCCAGTAAAATTTATTATGTTAAAGTTACTTTACTCCAATTATAACTCCCATTATAAGGTATTATGTAGGCCTACTTTACTCCCATTATAAGGTATTATGTAGGCCTACTTTACTCTCTTTTTCTCTCTCTCTCTCTAGATGCATATGGAGGAACCATGTTTTGACTTCCTAAGGACCAAGGAGACTCTGGGGTCAGTATTCTATTCTCTCTTCTCTCTGTCATGAACATGTTATAATAACCACAGTTGATATTAATATTACTGATGGCGTGACTATACTTGAATAATTAACAAGTTATAACTTTGTCTGTTGTTGTGAATATCGTAATACAATGATCTGCAACCAATATGTACAATATATATTTTTAAAGAATTTAAAATAAAACGGGGAGAACAGCAGAATAGTGATATCCACGTGTAGGCTTTCACACAGTGAGTCATCTCTCATAAAAAGGAAAGGAAGTGAAACTGCATGACTCTCATAGTACGTGGCACATTTAACCACATTAACGATGCAATGCCATTTCCTTTGTAGTGTTGGAGCATGCTCATTGAAAATGACACACTGTGTGTCATCCAGGACTTAAAATAAATAAAATATAAAACATGTAGGCCTAATTGAGTGCTCCACCTCTGTGTCCCGCAGGTACCAGGTGTACCCTGCCTGTCGCAACACCTCCGGCGTGCTGGGCTTCTCCGTCACCGTGGAAACACAGGCCACCAAGTTCAAGTGAGTGAACCCCCCGTGAACAACATGTACTGTATGTGATGCAACACAGACAGCAGATTTTTTTAAAGGAACCATGCACTTTGTACTTGGACCTGATGCTAAGAGGTTTTTCTATGATTGTTTCTCCTGTACAGTATACATGTAACAGCTTTGTGTTTTCTTGGTTTTTACTCATGTTTCTTTTACTATGGAGACGATATTGATGATAAAAGATCTCCCCGCACACTGCCACTTGCCTACGCATCTGCTTTTAAACTTACCTGGGTGTGCGGAAGTTCTTTTACCATGTAGGAATGAGTCAATACACCTAGGGGGTCCTCAAAGTTACTACAGGGGACCACCAAATCTTTGTCATTGTGTGATAGGATATTGTTTTTTTACATTTATCACCTAAACCCTAGCATCCCTGTTCTGAGGAGAACTTTAGTCAAAATTATCAGATCTACAAGCTTTGTTGTGAGCTTGTAGATCAGATGTTAACAGTTGTACTGCGGAATTAATTACATCGCAATGCCACGTTCACTGCCTGGATTTCAGTAACCTTTGAAGAACCATCGCACCGACGTCATCGTTCCTTTTTATGAGAATCCGCTTTAAAATGGTGTAATCGATTGGTGTAGTGTTGAAAAATAACCCAAAGTGGGGATCACAACAACAGAGCAGAGGAGGAATGCTGCGCGCCACAGCCACCATTGGAATGCATTGGGCCTCCATTTTTCCCAGAACCCTTTCCTTTGCATGCCAGTGCGCCGGATGTTTTTCCAATGACATCATCAAAACGCGTCACCTATCCCACTCTTTCCGATGGAAACCCTGTACGTCTTAAAACGTATTAAAAACACAAATGAAACGATGACAACGTAACTCGTTATTGGGAGGGAAGCTGTTCTACAATCAATTAACTTGTGTAACTCGTGAATGGGGGGGAAAGTGTTCATAGAAAGGTATATAAATATAATATGAGAAGTATGTGTATAATATGAAGGTGAAGTGTTGCTGTTGTCCAACCTGGTTTGTCTGTGTGTGTATGTGTCTCAGTACAGACAGACTTTAAACGTGTGTATCTATGTGTGTTTTTGCGTGTCTCTGTGTCTCAGTACGGACTTCGTGGAAGACAAGGTTGAAGAGTTCCTGGTGAACTTCGGAGAGAAGATGGTTAACCTGAGTGACGAGGCCTTCAGGTGTGTGTGCGGATGTGCGCACATGCGTACATGTCTGTGTGTGTGCGTGCGTGGGTGTGTCTGTGCGTGCATGTCTGTGTGTGTGGCGTGAGTGTGGGTGTGTGTCTGTCTGTGCGTGTGCGTGCGGTGCATCTCACTGACACTATTCTCTACTTTTCATTCCAGTACGCTGAGTCGCTGACTGACATTTCAATTATTCATAGAAATCCCTCTTTTCTTCCATTCATTGCTTCCTTTTGCTTTTCATGTCTTGGTTTTTAAAAGATTGTATTCTTAATCAGAAATATAGCTACTGATCCCGGTCAGAACTTCTTTATTGTAGTAGGATGTGTAAGGTTTGTGACTCATTAAGTTGTAGAGTTGTGAGTGTGGTGTTCTGGCTCCAAAACTGTGGAATGCACTTCCCATTGCAGTCAGAACTGCAGCATCACTCCCAATCTTCCGCCGTAGTCTGAAAACCCACCTTTTCAGATTCCATCATGGCCCATAGCACTTATCCTACCCCCTTAGATAGCATTTCGGTAGACTTAGATAGCATTTGATACAGACTTCTAGCATGTTATGTAGACAGCACTATAATTGCATTGTATGTAGTCATAGCACGTCATAGTACATATGTATAGCATAGTAGTATAGATGTATAGTTTATATGTATAGCTTCATTATATAGATATTCCACTGTTACTTTCTTAGCTTACGCATGTTTCTTGATAAATGTTTTTATGTGATGTA